>NW_020683700.1:0-2595 GCF_002925995.2 Terrapene triunguis
ATTGCCAGCAGATCAAGGGACGTGATCATTCCCCTCTATTCAGCATTGGTGAGGCCTCATCTGGAGTACTGTGTCCAATTTTGGGCCCTACACTACAAGAAGGATGTGGAAAAATTGGAAAGAGTCTAGCGGAGGACAACAAAAATGATTAGGGGGCTGGAGCACATGACTTACGAGGAGAGGCCAAGAGAACTGGGATTGTTTAGTCTGCAAAAGAGAAGAATGAGGGGGATTTCAACTACCTGAAATGGGGTTCCAAAGAGGATGAATCTAGACTGTTCTCAGTGGTACCAGATGACAGAACGAGGAGTAATGGTCTCAAGTTGCAGTAGGGGAGGTTTAGGTTGGATATTAGGAAAAACTTTTTCACTAGGAGGGTGGTGAAGCACTGGAATGGGTTACCTAGGGAGGTGGTGGAATCTCCTCCTGAGGTCCTTTCCAACCCTGATATTCTATGAATACTACAGCAAGTACAGATGAGGAATTCAAAGCACTGATTGCTTACTCACAGCCAGTTATGCGGGAGGCAGAAAGCTGAGGACTGTTCACGTCTGCTTAGAAGGATGTTGAAGCTGCTCAGGGCCACCTCTGCCAGTTTCTCCTCCGGCTAGGGCTCCTGGACAATTCCTTCAAAGAGCAGATGCAAAATCCAAGCACGAGCCATCACTACACACAGCTCTATTGGAGCTTGAAATCTTGCCCTCATCCCTGCCTCCCTCTTCCATTCCATCTACATCGGCACCACTTCATGAACAGAGATAGAGTTAACACCAACAGTCACCACTCCACTCTCACACCCCCTGCCCTGCATGATTTTGGTCCCCTCCTACTTCTCCATGGCTCCTGAGACATAGGCTGTGTGGATGATGCACACCTAGCACGCCTGTCCGTGTCCTACAAAGGGAGACCAAACAAGAAAAGACAAGGACAGTGGGGGGGGAGGGGTGTTGGTCAACATACTGGACGGGAAGAGAGAGAGAGAGAGAGAGAGAGAAAATCACAAGCAAGCAACTGACCACCTGGAGTCATCCACCTAGATCTAACCTTCTGCTGCGGAGGACATATTGCTCTTGGCCAGAGAAATTATCAGCCCCTGAATTTGGGGACCTTGTCTCCCTCGTAACCACAGCTAGTCAAGAACATTTTCTTACAAACCCAGCCCCAACTAAGGGTGTGTCCCTACATAGAGACAGATGGGCCATGAACAGACCAATCACCAAATCAGACACTTATCTCACTGACAGTGGTGACTGTTGAGCTCCACGATGGATGGCTTTTGCATGGCATCAACAATGCTCACGATCGCTTTCCATCACATGAGGGCAGTGGATTCTCACGCGTGGTGACTTCTCCCTTGGTAGTAAACCCAGCACAAGGGGGGAAAACAAATCAGTTACCATCTCAGTCAGCAACGTCTCATAGGCTCTTCTTTTCACCTCTCCCGCATGGCAGGGCTCCGCCCTCAACCCTCTTCCCATTACACCTTTAGCATTACAACCAAAAAGCACCACTGGCAACGGCACCCGACATAGTCACTCTGCACAGCAGACTCTGGCCCCTCCCCAGCCCTAATACCACAGAGCCCAGAAAACTAGAGTGGTACAGATGAGGAATAGAGTGCCATAATTGTTCACTCACAGCCATTCATGGAGAAGACAGAAAGCGGAGGACTGTTCATCTCTGCTTACAAGGATGTCCAGGCTGCTCAGATCCTCTTCTTCCAGCTTCTCCTCTGGCTGGGGCTCCTGGATGATCCCTCCACAAACACAGCATATAACCCAAGCAGGAGCCATCACTGCCCAAAGTTCTATTGGTGTATGAGATACTGCCTTCCCTCTCCCATCCGCTGTAGATCAGCCCCACTTGATGAACAGTGACAGGCAACTCCCACAGTCACCTCACCACTACTAATGGAAGATCTAGTATCCATCGTGATTCTCTTCCCCCTCCCAATGCCCCAGTGGGATGCAGACTCTCCAGACCAAGCCTGTGAGCATGCACCATTGCCCATGTTCTATGCAAGGAGTCAGTACAAGGAGAGAGAGAGAGGGCACACGCATGTTGGCAAACATATGAGAACTCAGAGAGAGAGAGAGAGAGAGACGCACATAGGAAGAAGGACAAACTCAGCACCAGTAGTCACCTTTCTGGTTCCAGGCCTCTGCTCAGGTGAACATGCTCCTCCCTGTCCTGGAAGATCAGCTGCTCCCAAGATAGGGAAATTCTCCCTCTGCACCCAGAACAAGGAGGAAAACTTTTATTACAAACCGAGCCCCACCTAAAGGGAAGCAGCCATCTGTGCTCAGCCTTTACCACACATTTATCTTAGAGGCCACCTGGGGTATTTCTCAGAATGCAGCTGCCCTGGAGCAACAGTGACATCCGGTGGCCAATCACGGCAATGCACAGAGCATGTCCCCCCTGCAGCAGCAGTGATGCTTGGTGGCCACTCGCGACAAAGCACAAAGCATTTTCCTCGTGTAGCAACAGTGACACTATGTGGCCACTCCGGGTAACACAGAAACCATTTCCCTCCACAGCGCTGCAATGACACTCGGTGGCCAGATGAGGAAATGCGCAGAGTACATCTGCCCT
>NW_020683701.1:0-1611 GCF_002925995.2 Terrapene triunguis
AGGAAGGCTGAAAGCATTGGGTTTGTTTAGTTTGGAAAAGAGAAGACAGAGGGGACATGATAGCAGTTTTCAGGTATCTAAAAGGGTGTCATAAGGAGGAGGGAGAAAACTTGTTCACCTTAGCCTCTAAGGATAGAACAAGAAGCAATGGGCTTAAACTGCAGCAAGGGAGGTCTAGGTTGGACATTAGGAAAAAGTTCCTAACTGTCAGGGTGGTTAAACACTGGAATAAATTGTCTAGGGAGGTTGTGGAATCTCCATCTCTGGAGATATTTAAGAGTAGGTTAGATAAATGTCTATCAGGGATGGTCTAGACAGTATTTGGTCCTGCCATGCGGGCAGGGGACTGGACTCGATAACCTCTCGAGGTCCCTTCCAGTCCTAGAATCTATGAATCTATGGATGTGAGTAATTCCATTAAAAGGAAATAAGTGAAAGGAAATAAGCTATGCCAGTATAAGACACCTTTCTATCTGTGTAACCAAACATAAGAATGGCCAGACTGGGTCAGACAAATGGTCCATCTAGCCCAGTATCCTGTCTTCCAACAGTGGCTGATAGCAGATGCTTCAGCGGGAATGACTAGAACAAGCAATTGTTGAGTGATCCATCCGCTGTCATCCACTCCCAGCTTCTGGCGAACAGAGGCTAGGACACGCAGAGCATGGGGTTGCATCCCTGACCATCCTGCATTGGTCTGTATTGGTTAAGCAGGTGGTAAAGCTTTACCAACACTACTGGTTTGAGCAGCATTATAGCCACAAACCTGGAAGTGCTGGGCCCATATCCTAGCTCCAGAACCCTGGGGCAGGCAATCCCCCAGGAATGGAAGTTATTTAAATAATTTTTTCCCACTATGCAGTGGCGAAGTTCAACAGAGGGAGATTTGTATCAAAAATATGAGCCTGCCCCACATGCTTTGCCTTTGTGCCCTGGGGAGATGTGGTTTTAAAAGGGAGTCCAAGCCCCTTCCCGGCACAGTGATTTGCGAAAGAGTGTGGAAGGTGCCATTTATGTAATCAAGGGGGTTCTGACACTCTTGGTAAGAAAGAGAGAAAAGGAAGATTGTAAATTCCTTTGAGCAGGAACTGTCTCTTCATTCCATGTTTGTATAACACCTGGAACAGCAAGGGCATTTAGCTTAGAGCATGGCCCTTTGGTGCTGCTACATCACAAATAAATCAATAAATAATCCTTCAGGTTCCCCCGGCCATTAACCTGTGAGCACCTGTCTGCTTAGACTGGGACCTCATTATTTATTTTCAGAGAGACAAACTTCAGTGGCCAGCAGCTCTCACTAGACCATTTCTGGGGGAAAATATCTGGACTTCACGGGGTGAGGAAAATGAAGCCATTTAATAGTGGCTTTGTGCGTTTGCTCATGTCTCCTGAAATTCTTCTCAAAGATGGAGCTCATTCACATTTAACCATGAAGGCAACCCCGTCAAACTAAACCCCGTGGAAAGGGGTATAAACTGTCTCTGACCAATTTCAGCACTGGCAGGGCCGGCTCCAGGCACCAGGCACCCAAGCACATGCTTGGGGTGGCACCTGGTAAGGGGCGGCGGGGGGAGCGCGGCGCGGCATTCCGCGGGGGGGGCGCTCCGGCGG
>NW_020683702.1:0-1637 GCF_002925995.2 Terrapene triunguis
GGGGGGGGCAGATAGGAGGTGGGGGCCGGGCCATGACCCCCTCCCCTAACCTGCCCTCCATACAATTTACGAAACCCAATGCGGCCCTCAGGCCAAAAAGTTTGCCCGCCCCTGCACTAGGAAGTACAAGAATAAGGCTAGGTCTACACTACCCACCTGAATCGGCGGGTAGAAATCGACCTCTCGGGGATCGAATTATCGCGTCTCGTCAGGACGCGACAATCGATCCCCGAATCGACGCTCTTACTCCACCAGCGGAGGTGGGAGTAAGCACCGTCGATGGGAAGCCGCGGAGGTCGATTTTGCCACCGTCCTTACAGCGGGGTAAGTCGGCTGCGATACGTCGAATTCAGCTACGCTATTCGCGTAGCTGAATTTGCGTATCTTAAATCAACCCCCCCCCCCCTGTAGTGAAGACATAGCCTAAGACTGGTAACTAGCAATGTCTGGATGTAATCCATAACTTGTTTGTATCAATGTATAAAAGGAGAAGTCATAGGAGGGGTAACTTTGTCCAGGCAAGGGGGGGCAGCGTCCTGCTATGCTGACTGAGCTAGTACCATTGTCACAGACACAGGGGCGGCCCTAGACTAACTGTCAGCAACTGGTGCCCTAGGCGAACCCTGCAATCAGTGCCTCCACCCCCAAGCCCCAAGGGCAGATCTAGGCTGAGGTTTTTGGTAAACTGGGAAACATTTTGCCCCTTTTCCTTTTAATGTTTTTTAAGCGTTTTTTTTTAAACAGAGGCTTAATTATTCGTTTTGTCCGTCCGTCCGTCTGTCCAACCAATGTTTCTGAGATCAGATAAAATAGAGACACGACATTTTTAGAATAGATTTCTACACGACGCTAGATGATCGTTCAGTCTGATTTCAAATAAAAATGCATTAAAAATGTTAATTATAATTTTTATTATTACAAATCCAAAATCGTCCATTACGCTATCCTGCTTTAACTGCCATTACCACCACATCCAATATAGAAAGAAATAAGAAAACTCTTCAATGAACTTTAACCTGTATTTACAAAACACTCCAAATAAAAAACACTCTGTGCTCGTAAAACATGACTTTTCTTGCTTTAAGTTTTGAAAATTCAGTTACTAGTTCTTTTAGATCCAGTTTTCCAGCTATTTCATGCTCTATTGACATTGTGGCAAGTTCAACAAGTCTCTCTTGCACCATTGTTGAACGCAGATATGTTTTTATCAATTTTAACTTTGAGAAGCTACGTTCCCCACTAGCTACGGAAACTGGCAAAATTAAAAGAATGTGTAGAGCGATAAAAATATTTGGAAAACTGTCTGTGAGTTTATTTTCACAAACAAACTTCAGTACTTCTTCAGGAGTGGAATGTTTCTTAAGTCATCTTGAAAAAGCCTGAAGCTCACTAAACAAATCTGTAGCATCAATGCCTTCTGAATTTTCATGAGTCAATGCTGACTCCAGCTTTATACAAAATTCTCTTATCTATTTTGCTGTTTTCTTTTGCAAGCTGTGGATATCATACAGAAAGCCAAATACTGACTCTAGCTGCTGCATCTGTTGAAATCTTTCGTCAACTGAGTGAATAGCAGCAGGGCCGGCTCCAGGGTTTTGGCTGCCCCAAGCAGCCAAAAAAAAAAAAAAAAAAAAAAA
>NW_020683703.1:0-1643 GCF_002925995.2 Terrapene triunguis
CCTGATGCACCAGAATCATTCTCACTTGAGTCAGACGAGGAAGAGGATGAAACTTCTGGTCCTGAACCATCAATGTCACAGGACCCACATTTTCTCCCATCCTCCTCCTCCTCTGAACCACACCTCATAACACAAGGTGAACTGAATGACCTTGTCAGGGATTTGGAACTACCCAAGAGTAAGGCAGAGCTGTTGGGCTCCAGACTACAGCAGTGGAATCTCCTGGCAGGTGATGTTAGGGTTTCCATGTTCCGTGACCGTCAAAAGGATCTTGTCCCATTCTTCTTCATGGAAGGTGATCTTGTAGCCTGCAACAACATCGATGGTGTGATGGCAGCCCTCAACATCGTTCACGATCCAGATGAGTGGAGACTGTTCATTGATTCATCGAAGACGAGTCTTAAAGCTGTTTTACTGCATAATGGCAATGTTTTGCCATCAATTCCAGTTGGTCATGCAGTCCATATGAAGGAAACCTATGACAACATGAAACAACTTTTGAGGTGCATAAACTATGACCAACATCAGTGGCAGCTTTGTGGCGATTTGAAGGTTGTTGCTCTCTTGCTTGGTCTGCAGACTGGATACACAAAGTACTGCTGTTTTCTCTGCGAATGGGATAGTCGTGCAAGAGATTCCCACTACATCAAGAAAGATTGGCCACTCCGACAGTCATTGGAGCCTGGGAGGAAAAGTGTTCAGCATCCACCACTTGTTGAATCAAGGAAGATTTTGTTACCACCCTTACACATCAAGCTGGGTCTGATGAAGAACTTTGTCAAGGCCATTGACAAAACACAAGCAGCTTTCAAGTACCTCTGTGGAAAATTTCCAAGGTTAAGTGAAGCTAAGATAAAGGAAGGTGTCTTTGTTGGTCCTCAGATTCGTGAACTTCTTCGAGATGATGCATTTGACCATGCACTGCGTGGCAAGGAAAAGACGGCATGGAAAGCCTTCCAGTTAGTGGCAATAAATTTTCTCGGAAACAACAAGGCAGACAACTACAGGTTGTTGGTGGAAAACCTCCTCAAGGCATACAAAAGCCTTGGTTGCAACATGTCACTAAAGATACATTTTTTGCACTCTCATCTAGATTTTTTTCCACCGAACTGCGGAGCAGTGAGCGACGAGCACGGCGAGCGATTTCACCAGGACATTGCAACAATGGAGAAACGCTATCAGGGCAAATGGAGCCCATCAATGCTTGCAGACTATTGCTGGACAGTGACAAGAGATGCTCCATTTAATGAATACAAGAGACAAGCCAAGAAGCACCGAGTAGACACTGAATAGGACTAAACTATGTACATAATAGTTTTTTGCCTTTTGTTTCATAATAAATTTGATTAATATAACCCTTTTGCTGATTTTTAAAGTGTTACATAAACAGGACAGGTGAAATATTATCATGTAAAGCAACCATAAACACATGAAAAGACCTAGATTTACAATTTATGATTAAAACTCTACTATCTACACAATATACATAGACATCAAATGTAAAAACTTAAATATCTTAGAAACAGTAGCCAATCAGTTGTTTTAATTGTCATATTTGAATTCAGCACATCAAAATACATAATAAATAGCACATTTTATCTCTGAAGCAGACGACTTCTCAAAAATTGTAGACCAGTGTAATA
>NW_020683704.1:0-1471 GCF_002925995.2 Terrapene triunguis
CTCTTTCGAGTTTTCTCCTTTCCTTTTACTGATTTTACTCGAAAACAGACGTCCCTGTTGAGAAGGTAAGAGCCTCCAAGAGGTTTTGGAACCTGCTCAGTCTGATCCATCTGGTGCCAGCTGAATTCTAGGCATGGAAAACACTAGTTTAAGGTGGCAGAATTTTATTCCTTCCCTGGGATTTTGTCCCGTAGAATCACTGGGGACATTAGGGTTTCTCCTTTTCGTTTTACCTTTTCCTCCATCCCTCCTTCCTTTCTCTTCATCTCTTACTTCTTTTGTCCTTTCTCCTGTTCCCCTCCCACGCGCAGGAGTGGGGTGTGTGTGTGTGTGTGTGTGTGTTGCTGGGGGTGCTCTTCACCTCCCCTTGTGGGAAGTTTATCCAAAACTGTGGGGTTGAAATAGTGCTTGGACTCCACTGACACTAGATGCTGCCATCCTGTGGTTTAGCATTAGTGTCTGGGATGACTTGGGGCAAGATCTCAACCTCCCCGCAACCCACTTCACTGCTGCCAGAATCCCTCCTGCCCCCCCTGCTAGAGCCGCCTCCTTGCCCAACCTGGGTGGGGGTGGAGAAGAGGGTTCTGATAACTTGAGCTGTGGTTTGGAGGTGGAACAGCTGTCAAGGGCACTGAGGGGGAGGTAGCAGGAGCTCACCCTAGAAGGAGGGGGGTTGGCAGTGGAGGTTACTAGAAAGGACAAGAAGACTCCATTCTGGGGTTCAGGAGGTGAATTCATCCCTCAGTGGTGGGCAGGTGCTGGGTGGAAATACTGCTGGTTCCAGGTGCCCTTAATTCCCCCTGATTCCTCGGGGCGTTTGAGTCTCTGACAGGTTCTCGTTCCCTTGCAGCAGGAGGACGTCACAGCCAAAGTGATGCACCAGCTCCGCATCATCCGGCACTTGCGCCAGGTGGCTGAGACACTGCAGGGGCTGTGCCTCTGAGGCCATGAGGAACCCCCGCTCCCTGCCGCGGGTACTGCTCTGGTTCACTGTAAATGGGGAGCTAGTGGGAGGGGAAATGGAGCCCTCTGGCACTCTCTAAAAAGGAAAGTGGTGGATTCTCCATCTCTTGATGTCATTGAATGAAGACTAGATGCCTTTCTGGAATGTGTGTGCCCAAAAAGTTACTATTGTACTATACAGGAAGCCTATGATATGCAGGGGGTTAGATGAGATGCTCTAAAGGTCTCTTCTGGCCATAAAGTCTACTAATTTTGGAAACACTGAGTGTAGCATTGGGAGAAGCCTCTGATGTTTTACTGTCTAGCCGGCTTGCTTCCTAGAATGAACAGGCATTGAGTGGGGTGATCCACAGAGAGTAGCTCAAACCTTCAAAGTGTCAGGCCAGCAGCAGGACATTAGCACTTCAGGGGATGGGTGGGTGTGGCAGTGACATCACAAAGGCCTTTTGCAGGACCTCAGCCTATTGGTCAAAGGTGTTAGGGAGGTGGTGACCTCACAGAGAGATGC
>NW_020683705.1:0-6613 GCF_002925995.2 Terrapene triunguis
GTGTGTGTGTGTGTGTGTGTGTGTGTGTGTGTGTGTGTGTGTGTGTGGTTATTAATCTGGCACGAGATTTCTGCCAGTCTTTTCTTTCCAGGAGAGTTCCTTTGTGCTGGTTTTATACGGCGAGAGCAGAGATGAGAAAGGGGGGATTAGCAATTAAATATGCTCTGAGGATGGCATGGTTTTGAAGGCTGGAGGGGCGGGAAATACTCCATAGTAATATGCTTTTGTTTTTCCTTTCCCTTTGCTTGTAGGACAAAATCCGCGAAGGGACTTTGAAAACACTTGCCGCTCTGCATCCTCACTCCCTTGGGAATACAAAACTTTCTAACCATGTCGGCGGCCATGTGGAAATGGACTTGCCTGATTTCCCACCTGCTCCTATCTACCATGATGTCATCCCTCGCTAGGCAACAGCCACCTCATCCAAAGAGGCCCTTTGCCACTTTCCCCGGAGAGCAGGCAGAGGGGACTTTTAACCACTTGGTGGTTGATGAAAAAACTGGGCACATTTACTTGGGGGCCGTCAACAGGATCTACAAACTCTCCAATGACCTAAAAGTTCTGGTGACCCACCAGACTGGTCCAGATGAGGATAACCCAAAGTGCTATCCTCCCAGGATAGTCCAGACTTGCAATGAACCCTTGACTCTCACTAACAATATCAACAAGATGCTCCTGATAGACTACAAGGAGAACCGGTTGATCGCCTGTGGGAGCCTTTACCAGGGGATCTGCAAGCTGTTGAGGCTGGACGACCTCTTCAAGCTGGGAGAGCCCTTCCATAAGAAGGAGCATTATCTCTCTGGGGTAAACGAGAGTGGCTCTGTTTTTGGAGTCATTGTTTCTTACAGCAACATGGATGACAAGCTGTTCATTGCCACAGCCGTGGATGGCAAGCCGGAGTATTTCCCCACCATCTCCAGCAGGAAGCTCACCAAGAACTCCGAGGCAGATGGGATGTTCGCTTACGTCTTTCACGACGAGTTCGTGGCCTCTATGATCAAGATCCCCTCAGACACGTTCACCATCATCCCCGACTTCGACATCTACTACATCTACGGCTTCAGCAGCGGCAACTTCGTCTACTTTCTGACCCTGCAGCCCGAGATGATCTCCCCGCCTGGCTCCACCACCAAGGAGCAGGTCTACACCTCCAAGCTGGTCCGGCTCTGCAAGGAGGACACAGCCTTCAACTCCTACGTCGAGGTGCCCATTGGCTGCGAGAAGAACGGGGTGGAGTACCGGCTCCTCCAAGCAGCCTATTTATCCAAGGCAGGTGCCATCTTGGCCAGGTCCTTGGGTGCCAGCCCCGACGACGATATCCTCTTCACAGTCTTCTCCAAGGGGCAGAAGAGGAAAATGAAGTCCTTGGATGAGTCTGCTCTGTGCATCTTCATCCTGAAAAAGATCAACGACCGCATCAAAGAAAGGCTTCAGTCCTGCTACAGGGGAGAGGGGACCTTAGATCTGGCCTGGCTCAAAGTCAAGGACATTCCCTGTAGCAGCGCGGTAAGTCACGTGTTTAACCAGCCGTGCTGAGCTCCTCCACCTGAGCTACTTCATGTGGCTGTTTTGTACCAGGACAGTGTGGCCTACTGAGTAGACCAGAGAACTAGGAGCTGGAGCTGCTGGGTTCCATGCCAGGCTCTGCTACCAACTTACCATGTGACCTCTTTGTGCCTCAGTTTCCCCACCTGTATATTGGGGAGTATAATGCTTTCTTACCTCACGGGAGGGTTGTGATTGTTAAAGAATTAGTGTAAGGTGCTTTGAGATATTCTGAGGGCATCAGCCTATCTACTTAGTTATTATTCCACAAAATAATTAATTAGGGATGAAATTCCACCTCCGTCCAGAAGACTAGCACAAATCCTATGCACCACTGAAACCCTGACCCCTTAAGGTGGCACCTCTGCCTATGGAATTTTACCCCAAAAATCTTAATTTGAGGCAGAGTCTAAACTAATTTGCACAGTGAGATTTGCTAAGAAATGGCTTGGTGTTTTTTTTTTTTTTTAGGGGTCTGGAACATAGGCCATTAACCCACTGAAGTCCCCAATTCCCCATGCGGAGCCAGTTCTGCAATGTCTGTGCACCAAAAAGTGATCAGGGAATAGCTTGAAGATCAGAGCTAACTACTACAAGATTCAAGGGGAAGATTCGGGGTGGGGGCGAGGTGCTTGGGTTTATTCGGCAAATAAGCCCAAGCATCCTTGTGTTGACTGATTGTGTAGGCTACACTTGTTGGGATCTGCCTCAGCCCAGGCGGTGTATTGCAGCCTCTGATATGCTGTACCGAAATCAGCAGTACAGCGTGCACTGCATCGGGGCTGCGTGTAATAGTCCAAGCGCTGTGCTTTGGTTTTTCCGTCTTGCTCCGGCAAGTGAGAGGCAAGTTCAAGTCTGAGCAAAGGGAGAATGGAAAACACGGCGTGTTTCCACTGCCCCCCAGTCGAATGGCAGAGTCGGAACGTGAGCACTTCATTTGTGCCTGGGCTTGCATTGCTGAGCCTGGTACCTCTAGGCGTGGCAGGCAGATCATAGCCCCGGCACCTCTGGGCTTGCGGTATCAGGTTATGAATGCAAAATAAGTGCTTGAGCTCCGGCGCCTCTTTCATTGCAAACTAAGCCCTGTGGAATGCCCCCCACTCAAATGGCAGACTTGGAATGCCTCCTCTTTGATTCACACGGTGCCCACTCCGCTTTCTGCCGGGGAGTCCCCATTTGGTTCAATGGCAGAGCAATTTAGTCTGACTTAGTTTCTGCAGGTGATTTCCCTGTATGCTCAGGCCACTGGCAGCGTAAAGGGGCCTGAAAGTGGGCAAAAATCCCATCTCTACTCCTGGTAGAAAGAGGCCTTGGTGTAAATGAGAATCAGGCCCTCTCTTTGAATCGGATTCCTTCTGCCCATTGGAGCCAAAAGCAACCCTCCCGTTGACTCCAGTGGGAGAAGGATCAAGCCCAGAGGTACATCTGGGTTTGATTTTTCTGGAGCGTGGCAGTTTCAAAGAGCTGCCTTTAGGTTGAAGCTGAGTAATTTCCGCTGGGGTTACTTGGTTGGGCCGCTAAACCTCCCCACACAGGGGTATGTGCTGCCTGTAGACATACTCCTGCAGCGAGTCGGTTGTGCTGGGAGTTTGGAGCTCTAAAACAAAACACTGAACCTCACTAACCCCATCATGTCAGTGGCGTTGATAAGCCATAAAAGGGACAGTTAGATCCCTGTGGTCCTTATAATGAGTCATCGACGAAAACAACTATTAAATTGCATAGGAGAATGAGAGCAAAGAGTTGGAGGGAGAGCATGGCCTGGTGGTTGGAGCAGGGGACTGGGACTCTGTTCCTTTCCCAGCTTTGCTCTGGGACCCAGGCAGGGAAAGCTGCCAAAGCATTCTTGGGCCTCAGTCTCTACATCTGTACAGTGGAGAAAGTGCTTCGAGAGCCCCAAATGAAAGGCATTATTCGGAGTATTCTTAGATTCTGAACCCTTAAGTTGAGAAGCACTTTGCTCTGGAAGCAGCCCTGTTGGTTTCAGTGGGCTGCCCCAGGGAAAGGTACTAACTCCTCAACTTCAATACAGCTGGCAGAACCCAGCCCCCAAGCCTGGAAAGTGTAGCCTTTCAATAAGTGGAGGTGGCTGCAGAGATGTCTGGGATAGACGTCTCTCTAGGGCCTTCTCTCCATTGGTGATTTGCCCCAGTTACAGCCCTTGTCATCCGCCAGCATGGCTGTGTGGTTGCAGGTGTAAAATGTATCCACAGAGCGGCTTTGCCTGTCAGCACAATGGGAATTGAAGGGTGGCGAGCTACCCGGCTGCCTCGCCATCAGAAACTGAAGTCCCCAGCCTGGCCAAAGGCCTCGGCTGGCCGACGCGGTGGGTGGTGAGAAGCTCTGGGAATGCTACAGTGAGACTGACAGAGATTAGCCGGAGCTGGTTGGGCTTTTAAGAGATGTGGTCAAGCATAGGTCTTGATATTTTTTGCTCTCCTGTAGTAAACAGAGTTCATTCCTAAACCCTACAGCAATAGCCCCCCACGCTGTAGACACATTGCCGTGAGCTGGAGCGCAGGGTACAGCTACTCTAGGCCCCATGTTTTTCGAATAGGGCAGCAAGCAGTTAACAGAAAATCCGAGTTCCCCCCCCGGCTTTGTGGTAGCTTCCGTTTCCTTCCCCGTGCAATGGTGGTTCACGGCCACAACCAAGCTCGTAGAGTCTGATCAGTGAGCCGTCCCGGCACGCGGCAGTAACGGACTGCAGCACGCACACACATCATTACAGAGGAGACGGGGAGGAGCGTGCTGCACTTGGCTGCCCAAGCCAGTCAGAGCGCCTTGCTGCTGAGCCGGAGCGGCAGCTGTGACCGCTGGCATCAAGCGAAATGAGCTGCTGAGTTGGTGACTCAGCTGGCCTGAGCGCTCACGCTCATCGCTTGGGCAGAAGAGGCTGGATCTGAGTCTCTCCAGCTAATGGCTCTAAGGCTTGGGCTGGCCTGGCTCGCAGAGTGAATTGGAGGCAAAGTCCCAGGCGCCATTGCTTACAAAATCTAAGCTTGTGTGTGTGTGTAAAGGGGAGTAAACTAACCAAGAGCAGGGATTTTTTTGGCGGCACAAACTTACTCACCAAGTAAAGTTTTCAGAAAGGGAAGAATGAACAGTAGATAAATGGATGAATGAGAGATCGTGCACGTTCCTTCCCTTTTAAGGGCAGAAGGCAGTAGTTACTAATCTGCAGCATCAATCAGGGGAAATTGGTCATTTTTTATGACTACTCAGTGGCTTTTCAAACAGGCATTATTCACTTGGGTGATGAATGGCTCCAGGTAACGCTGCAGCATCCCCCTGTTCCGTCAGCACTGTGTACATATGAGATAAGAATAGCTTACGTTTGAATAATACATTTGATCCCACAATGCTCAGCAATCACATCACCGATTACTATCTGTAACCCACTCCGCTGACCCTCCTTTGCCCTACGACTGCAGGCGCGTTAACTGCCCACTTCACCTTGAACAGTCTCTTGGGAAATGTGTTAACTCCTGATCTGTTACACCCTTGTGCTGAGTCCCTTTCCCAGAGCTGGCGAAGAGCTCTGGGTACCCCAAAGCTTGTCCCTTTTCACCAACATAAATTGGTCCAATAAAAGATATTACCCTCCCCGACCTCATCGCTTTTTTGAAATGTTTCATTCGTCACAATTTTTTGGCACTTTTTAAATCCAAATGTTTATTGAAATGATTATTGACATTTTCCATGTATAGTGAAGGTTGGTAGGAGGTTGGAGCTCGTACCATTTCAGTGGCTGTTTCGATAACAATGTTTTTTGGGGGAAAATGCATTAAAAAAAAAAAACACCAAGTAGGTTTGCTTTTTAAACCGTGTGACAGGGAAACAACTTTGAACTTTCAAAAAGTTTCATGAAATGTAGTGTTATACCTATGGGGACTGGGGAGAGAGAGAGAGAGACCAGCTCTACTACTAAGGAGTTTAGGACAGGAAGTGAAGAAGAATCTCTTCTTCTCTGATAGAAACTATAAGAGGCATGCAAGTCTGTGACTATAATTGCTCATGTTCGGATAACTCAACATAGTAACGGACACAGGGTGAGTGTTTGGGCCAGGAGCGGCGGAAGCACCCTAAAAATGTGGGGGGTCCACAGGAGCCCAAACCATGCCCCCCGTCCCTGCAGAGCCCCTTCTCCCCAAGATCCCACCTTCACACTGCTTCCCCCTGCCCTTGCATTGCCTCTTCCCCCGAGGCCCCCTCCCACGCTGCCTCTTCTCCCCCGCCCCCAGATTCCCCCCCTCCCACTCACTCCTCTCTGCCCCATCCCCCCGTTGCTTGCCCTTACAGCTGGTAAAAAGGGGAAGGCGGTCATAGCCATTCCACTTTTAAAAGTGTGTGTGTGTGGGGGGGGGGGGCATGGCCTCCAGCCCATGGTTTGGGCATAAGGGATTTCCACAGGTTTCAGGTGCATTGTTTCTCTCTCTATTTCAGGTACTTATAGGACCCCCATCGCTGTCGTATTGAGCGCCTCCAATCTTTAAAAGCATTTATCCTGCCAAGTCCCCAGTGCTATTTATCCCCGTTGTACAGATGGGCACTGAGGCACAGAGACACTAAGTGACTTGCCCACGGTCACATAGGAAGCCTGTGGTAGAGGAGAAAATTCAACCCAGGAATCCTGAGTCCCAGACTTATGCCCTAACCACTGGACTATCCTTCACAAGACTTAAAAGCCAGGTGCCTTCGCCCGCCTGGGAAATGCAGGCACCTTGAGCTACTCTGTGGTGTTGCTTTTATCTACATTAAAAATCCTTAACTTATTTTAGGGGATCCCTCTCACCTGCCCATTTATTTGTCTTTCCTTCTCTCCCACTGGCTGAAGCCCATCAACATTATTGCTCTCAAGGATCAACGTTTTGGGGGGGAGTTCTCTAGTGCAGGGCCGGCTCCAGGCACCAGGCACCCAAGCTGGTGCTTGGGGCGGCACCTGGAGGGGGGCGGCGCGGCGCTCTGGCCGCCGGGGAGCGCGGGGCCACAGCCGGGCTCGCCGCCCTCCCCCCGGCGCTCTGGCCGCCCCCCCCCGCCCTCGCCCCGGCCGCCCTGGCCGCCG
>NW_020683706.1:0-1904 GCF_002925995.2 Terrapene triunguis
ATGGGCCCAGGGGTGCTGGAGGCTGTGCTGGGGGCTCGGGTTAGCCGGGCCAGAGGCAGGAGGTGGAAGTTACAGTGCTCAAGCAGCTGCCTCTTCAGACAGACACTGAGCACAGCCCCTCCCCCACCACACAGGGAGCCGGACAGACAGATGGGTTAGAGCCCTGCACAGGGAAGGGGTGCGGGGCGCGGGGGGGTCGGATCAGCACAAGGCACAGACTGGTGTGGGGAAGGGCTGGGGCTCACGTACTGGGGTTTCAGGGAGGAGGGCTCTGGGGCAGGGGACGGGGCGGGGGAAGCTGCTGAAGCCCCTTGCCATGTTGGCATCTCAGGAAGAGTAAGAGGGACTTTCCCCAACATCACTGTGGCCCGAGTCTCACTGGGGGGCAGGCTCCCCCCAGGGTCACCCAGCCGCTCTGTGCTGAGCTGCAGGAGAGCTAGAGAGGCTAGTGCAGAGTAGCCAGCCCCTCCCCCAGCCAGGATCAACACCAGCTCAGCATCGTTCCCACGGCTCCTTTCAGAGAGCAGGTGGGGACACAGCTGGCATTAGCCAACCCGCTGCTCTGTGAGCCTAGAGGGCTCCCTAAAGGCTGCGATCCCAGGGGCACTGGTCACATGGGCATGGGGCACTCTGCTAGGCTGGGTGAGGCCAAAGCCAGCCCTGACAATGCCCTGGGTGCCCAACACCCATGTGAGCCTCAGGATGGTGCCCAATGTCCTGAACTTTGCAGCCCTGGGAGCAGGTTGTCAGAGAAATAGCATCACCCACAACCCGCTGCGACGGCGCCCCTTGGTGTCTGAGGGCCCAACACTTGGCACCCAAATCCCCCCATGGACGCCCTGGGAAGCCTCCTGTAAATCTCTCCTGTTCCCTTGATTTCTGCCCACTTCACTGTGTCCATCCCATGCCACCTGCAATAACATACTTCGGCTTTACAAAGCACCCTAGACAACCTCGCTATGGAACTGGCCTTATTAATTTTGAACTAAAACAAACCCTTTATGGTACATTTCCCCAAAAAGTAAATATCCTTACAAATCTGATACTGGTCTAATATCCCCTGCTTCATGGACAGAGGCCTCGCCTGTGTAACGCAGCATCTGGCTCACTTTTCTCTGCGTCTTTCCTATTTTTCTATCTCCAGAGCAAAGTGAAGAATAAGAGAGAGATGATTGCAGGTGAATTGAAGAAACTGCACACACTGCTGAGAGAGGAGGAGCAGCTGCTTCTGCAGAGCCTGGAGGAAGAGGAGAGGGCGACTCTGCAGAGACTACAGGAAAATGTCACCAAACTCTCCCAGCAAAGCTCCTCTCTGCAGCAGCTGATCACAGAGATCGAGGAGAAGTGTCAGCAACCAGTTTTCGAGCTGCTAAAGGTGAGACGGCATCAAAATTCTCCACCCATCCAGAATTATAACTCAGATCCCTGGGTCTGGATCCCAACAATTAGAGTAAATGTGTGTCTGTGGCTTACTAACAAACAGAACATCCGGCTAAGGGCTCCATCAGTTCCGAAATATCGCAGTTCATGTTAGAGGGGAATTCTCATCATGGAGATCCAGGGAGGCCATGGGAGATTAAATGGATGATACAAAAATGATACTGGAGTCAGAACAGGGATGGGTTTAGCTCAGAACACGGGACACAACACAGGCGATAAATACAGATACTGATGGTTTGGGTCCCTAGAAGGGAGAACCCTTTAGCTAAATTCCTGTCTCACCTACATAAATGAAACAAGTGTTAATACAAAATGGTGTATGAGATTTTACCACAAAACAGTGAAGCCTGGGAGGGTTGATCTATTTTCTAGATGGAAGTTTGATGCCCAGAGTGAGACTCCTTCAGTTTTATGCATATTGTGTTAGTACAGAACATTGATTCTCCTTTTCCTTTCAGGATGTG
>NW_020683707.1:0-1044 GCF_002925995.2 Terrapene triunguis
CTCAGGTGTTAGCCCCATTCTGATTCTGGCCTTGTTTTTAAAAAGTTCATAACTGTTCATGTGTTCCTTAGGCATTTCAGCCGCCACCTCTGCTAAGGGTCCACTGAGCTGCGGCCTCAGCTCTACCATGTACTGGGGTGGAGGGATGTTGTATCCAAGGCAGGCCCTTTCAAAATTTTCTAAGAAGGCCTCAGTATCATCGCCTGCCTTGTAGGTAGGGAATTTCCTGGGATGAGAAGTGGTACCTGGAGAGGAGTTGTTAGGATGGTCTGATGCACCCTGCCTAGTCCTTGCTGCTTCCAGTTCCATCTCTTTTTCTTTCAGCTCCATCTCTCTCTTGTGGGCCGCCTCTTTGGCTTTCTCTTCTCTGTCTCTCAGCTCTATCTCTCTCTTGTGGGCCGCCTCTTTGGCTTTCTCTTCTCTGTCTCTCAGCTCTATCTCTTTTTCTTTCAGCTCCATAGCTCTCTTGTGGGCCTCCTCTTTAGCTTTTTCTTCTTTGGTAGTCATTTTCCTGGTTTTCTTGTGCTGGGTCACACCCCTCTGCAGTTGACTGAAATTGGGATGTACTTAGCTCTGGCTGCTGCTGAGTTAACAGAGACTTTCTAACAAGCTACTCCCGAGGATGTAAAAAGAAAAAAAAACAATTCAACTTGTAAATTATCTTTACCAGTCAGTCAAAGTTTGCTCCCTTTGAACCCTTCTCTTAACAAAGGACCTCGTTAAAAAAAACTTAACACCTCTGCCTTCAGGCAAGGAGAGATAAGATATGCATCTACCTTCAGCTCTGCTTTCCAAGCAGCTAGAAGGAAAAAAAAAATCTCTTACTGGCTTTTGGGTCTAAAACGATCTCCACCGCTATGCCACCATGTCAAGGCTGGATCCCCACTTTGAACTTTAGGGTTCAAATGTAGGGGCCTGCATGAAAACTTCTAAGCTTATCTACCAGCTTAGCTTTGGTCCGCTGCCACCATCACAAGAATTCCCTCCCTGGGAAGCCTTGAGAAACCTTTCACCAATTCCCTGGTGAACACAGATCCAAACCCC
>NW_020683708.1:0-3132 GCF_002925995.2 Terrapene triunguis
AGTTTGTGGACAGAAAAGCTGAACCTGCCCCCGTTTCTTTACCCAGTCCATTTTGACTATCCTCTCCAGTTACATACAACCTTCACCCCCTTCCCCTTCCCAAAAAATAAAATCATTTCGATTTTTTAATGAACACCGTTGTCTGTATTGCTGTTTTCGCGGGAATATTTTAAACCGGGGACGCAGACTGTGGCGGGGGGCGGGTTTAGTGTTCTGATGCAAATGATGCTTCTAAACTCCCGGAATGACAGGCTCCGCACTGGTGGACTGGTTATTTCAATGGAGCCTGCCAGCACTCCTGGGGGGGACTGCGTGTATGTGTCGGCTATGTGACTTTCTGGCAGGGGGGGTAGGGTTACAGATCCCCTGCTGCGTGGATCTGTGAGCCAGGATAAGGACCGCTGCATAAGATCTGTAACTGCCCTCCCCCGCCACAAAGTCACAGAGCAACCCCCCCCCCCCAAAACATGAAAAACACCTCCCAGACTGACCAGGGTAACCAGTGACTGCACTGTGTATGTGTCCTGATGCTGGACCTGACACCGCCTCTGTACCCTGCTAAAGGTCACTGTCCTGTCCAATTACCAAGCCCCTTCCCCCCCTCCAGACAGACTCTCCCTCAAAAGAACCTGACTGAAACAGTAATGAACAGAAACATATTTTTTCTTAACAACCAGACAGGAAACTGGGGGGTGAAAGTCGGACGGGGGCTTGGGTGAGGCGGTCAGGAAAGGACTTTTCAAATTTTGGGGAATGACAGCCTTCTGGTGCTTGAGCAGTCTGCAGGGGTGGAGTGAGAGTTTTCACGGACTCTGCCACCCCTCCTTCTTTGGACTTTGGGTGAGGGTGGTGTGGGACTTGGTGGCGGGGGACTGCGGTTCCTGATAGACTGCAGCGGGGCTCTGTCCTCCTGCCTCCGTTCCTGCAGAACATCAACAAGGCGCCGGAGCGTGTCCGTTTGCTCCCTCAGAAGTCCAAGCAGCGTTTGAGTCGCCTGCTGGTCTTCCTGCCGCCACCTGTCCTCACGTTCCATGTGTGTCCGGTGCATTTGTGACAAATTCTCCCTCCACTGGTTCTGCTGTGCTGCCTGGGCTCAGGAGCAGCCCATTAGTTCTGAGAACATGTCCTCTCGCTTCTTCTTCTTTCTCCGCCTAATGTGCGCTAGCCTCTGGGAGTGTGATGCCAAGCTGGGTTGGGAGACAGTTGCAGATGTGGCTGTGGGAATGAGGAAAAGGCAGTGAATTCCTCCGAAAGAAAAATGTGGTTGTGAATCAAGAACATAGTTTTTCTCTGTGAACAAGACCATGAACCACACCTATCACATGCGCACTCAGGACAAGGTCGAATTTTCGAACCTCGCCTTCAGTGCCTGGGCTTTTGCACTGCCGATCTGGGAAGCGGGGCAGGACACGGTACTCTCTGTAGCAGGCAAACATGGTAAGCCGTAGACTTGTGGCTGCTTAAAACTGTAGGAGTACCACTGGCCTCCTTTCACATTGAAAGCACTGCCAGTCTGTGCTGCCAGCAATCGGCCAAGCAGGAACTCTGGCCCTGTCCCACCCCCTCGCGGATGAGCCAGGGAAAGATCCCTGTATGCTGCCCCTCTCCCGCCCCCACCGCGTGGCTGTAAACCAGCGGTCACAGTTCTGTAAAGGAACTTGTTGCAAGCAGTCCCAATACTAACAGTCCCCTACCTAATTCAAAGCAGGTCATCATGAGCGACATAACTCTCATGAGGATCCCGGACACCGAGATCCAACGGATGCTTCGAGAAAGCCTGCAGAGACCGGGGCCCTATGCCGCCATGCTATGCAAGGCAATGATACCGGAGTACCTGCTTGTCTCCTGGCGCGGGAACGTCTCCTACTTCGGAGGACCAAGTAAAGCCGCTCTCCCCAGGAACCTGATGAACAGGCTATCCCATTACCTGCAGCAGAGCTTTGTGGAGATGTCCGTGGAGGACTACTGCTCTATCCCCGGACATATAGACAGGATTCTAATATAGCTGCAGTAGCAGGCACTAAAGAGTGGAGCAGCTTGGGCAGCACAATCATGCACAACCGGACACTGTTTGATTTTTTTTTAAATAGTTGTTACTGATTACTTAAGCGCCCAGGGGGAAGAAATCATGATTCACAGATTGTTCTTAGTATTAATATTCAAGTTTTGTAAAAAATAAAGGTTAATATGTTTAAAGCACTTACCGCTTGATCCTTCGCCTGAATCTGTGTCCAGGTTACATGCTGGGGAGGGTTGGTAGGGGATCTCTGTAAGGGTGATGAAGAGCTCCTGGCTGTCGGGGAAATCAGCTTGGTAAGCGCTGTCGACTGCCTCGTCCTCCTCATCTCCTTCCTCATCTTCCCCGTCCGCTAACATGTCCGAGGAACCGGCCGTGGACAATATCCCATCCTCAGAGTCCACGGTCAGTGGTGGGGTAGTGGTGGCGGCCGCAGCAAGGATGGAATGCAGTGCCTCATAGAAACGGAATGTGTGGGGCTGGGATCCGGAGCGTCCGTTTGCCTCTTTGGTCTTCTGGTAGCCTTGTCTCAGCTCCTTGATTTTCACGCGGCACTGCGTTGCATCCCGGCTGTAGCCTCTCTCTGCCATGGCTTTGGAGATCTTCTCGCCATCTCTGCTGCAGAGCTCTGCATCGTTGCCACTGCTGCTGAGCTCACCTCGATGTCCAAACAGGAACTGAGATTCAAACTGCCCAGACAGGAAAAGGAATTCAAATTTTCCCGGGGCTTTTCCTGTGTGGCTGGTCAGAGCATCCAAGCTCGGACTGCTGTCCAGAGCGTCAACAATGTGGTGCACTGTGGGATAGCTCCCGGAGCTATTACCGTCGATTTGCATCCACACCTAGCCTAATTCGATATGGCCATGTCGAATTTAGCGCTACTCCTCTCGTTGGGGAGGATTACAGAAATCGATTTAAAGAGAGCTTTATGTCGAACTAAATGGCTTCCTGGTGTGGACGGGTGCAGGGTTAATTCGATATAACGGCGCTAAAGTCGACATAAAAGCCTAGTGTAGACCAGGCCTAAAATGGCTGTCCTAACCACAGGGACAGCCATTTTAGACTTGCTCCTGACCAACAGGGATGAATTGGTTGTGAATCTGAAGGTGGAAGGC
>NW_020683709.1:0-2843 GCF_002925995.2 Terrapene triunguis
CGACCTCTCCCCCGGGACTAAACCCACCAGATGCTATTACACTCTCCCAGGAAAAGAGTCTCTGAGCCAAACGCCAGAAAAGAGCAGAATCAAAGGAGCCGCTTTGGGGGATCCCCCAACACTGTCCCCAAAACAGCCCATTCCCTCAGCAGCGCAGGGACCAGGCAGAGGCAGGAACTGGCTTTTCCTCTCCCTGCTCCTCACCTCTCCCAGGAAAGTCAATCTGCCCCAGGGGGCTGCAGGGAATGGAGCTGGGTAACGCTGGGTGCTGGAACCTCCCTCCCCACTGATTGCTCCAGCTGCCCCGTCCAGTCTATCCCCTCTCCCTCCTGCACGAAGAGCCGGTCACTGTCCTGCATTCCCGTGGGCGTTTCCTCGCCAATAGCTACAGCCACTGCTAACGGGCATGAGCCTGGGGGCGCTGGGGCAGCAGCTCTGCGCCGCGCAGACACTCGGGGCAGAGATGGGGCGAGCAGGAGCCATTTCTGCAGAGTCACTTTCCTGCCTGGGCCCAGCACTTACCCCAGATCTCTTGTATCACCTGCAGTCTGTGGCTCAGGAGCTGATACCAGCAGAGCCCAGGGCTGCCCCAGGGGGATAGTTCCAGACCCAGGAGAAAGTCCCCGCTTGGCTGGGCACAGCTGGTCTGGGATCATAGTGATGGTCTGTCCCAGCACAGACCCCACTCGGCAGCAGCAGCTCCTCAGCCCAGGCCCCCAGATCCCAGCAGAGGCAGCAGCATCTGCCCCAGGAAGCCCTGCGAGCTCCAGGGCTCCAGTATCCTGAGCTCAGAGAGAGACGGACACCGACTCCTCGGCCTGAGCAATGACCAGAGCCTCTGCTGGGGACAGCTAATGACCGAGCCTCCCTGCGCTGCCCCCGCAGCCCCAGGGACAGTCAGGCCGATGCTGATCTCATTTGCCCCTCTGGACCCATAGCGGAACCGGAGACCCAGTTCAACCCGGGATTTCGTACATGAACCAGAACCGAATCTCACCCATGCATTTGTTTTACCGACTGAACCAGAACTGAACCAAAAAAAAAGGGCGGTGTGTGTGTGTGTGTTACCAGTTAAAAGAAAGATTCAGCATTTTTAAAGCTCATTATATAAAAAAAAATAATAATAACCTACAGAGATCTTATTTTCATTTGAAGAGAAGACAACAGAGTAGCGGGCTAGTGATGGCCCCAGAACAGTGAGAAGAGAAGGGGGCCAGCCCAAAAGAGCAGGGAGGGAGAGGGAAACCTTGGGAGCTGCCTGCACACCATGGGAGGCAGAAGGAGGCCTAGAGGTAGATGATCTGAGATACCCCTGGGGAGAGAAGTGGTTGGATGCTCCCTGGGCCCTGAAGTTCATAATCATTCTTCAAGACCAGTAAAGGTAACGGCTCCCCAAACCTCTCCCCTTGACATGCCTCCTCCCATCATCCCCACCCCTGGGGCAGCTCCTCCCTCCAGTTGCCCTACTTGAGGCAGGGTTCAAGCTCCAAACTTCCTTCCCCACTGAAGCCTCCCGCCAGCCCCCTCCGCGGCACTGTCTGATACCCACCCCTACCCCAGAGAGATCTGTTTCTCTCACACATATATCTTGATCCTAGACATCAACCCCCACTGTCAGCAGAGGACAAAGTCAAGGCAAAATTTCATGACACCAAAAAGTGGATGAAGATGGAAATGCTTGAGTCAGAAATAATGATGTCAGAGAATCAATGTCAGACACGTCTGAAACTGAAAGATGAATTGGAATGTCTTCTGAACGCTTGTGAAATCTCTAAAAAGGAAGCGATATCTGGATGATGGAAAGCTCAGAAAAGGATTGGGCCAATTCCTGATTCATTCACAGATGGGCCACGTCTCCATAAGAAAGAAAACATACTGAACTACTGGGAACAGCTGAAAGATGTCACGCCCACGCTAAATCAACTAGCAAAATTCATACTGGCAGTTCCATAACACAAGTGAGCGTCAAAAGACAATTTCCGGGCCTCCAATGTGTCCTTTCACTGCAGATCTTACCCCAGATCTCTTGTATCACCTGCAGTCTGGGGTAAGAGATCTGCAGAGGTCCTGTATGACAAAGCAAATGTTTAAATATGGTTTTTTAGGTTTCTCAAACAGACTGTTTAGGAAAAAATAATCATGTATATTTGACAACACAAAAACACTAGGGAAACTCATGTAAAGTTAAAGTTACCAAATAAATAAATAATCAAAAATCCAAACAGTTTCCAATATTGAATTGCAGCTGGATTTACCTCCACTAAGTTTGAAATAGGATTTAAACCAGTAACTGAACTTCTATTTTTGTTTCTTTCAGTGGCCTTGAACCAGAAATGAAACCAAACGTATTGAATGGAATTGAACCAGAATCAAACCAAAACAACTGGGAAGTGAACTCCCTTCCTGCTGTTGCTAGCAGTGACTCTGGTTGACACAGAAATCGGAAAGGGACCCTGTTCAGTCCTGTCAGCCCCAAACATTTATCATCCAGGAGTAAGATCCCCAAATAATGAGACTGTCTTAACCAAACAAAGAGTAAATTAGGGGCAGGGGGCGTGCGCGCGCATGGGGGGGGGGGGGATATTTGCAAATTCTGAGCCCTTAGCGGGAAGTCTGATGCCCCCCCCCATGATTGTTTGACCTAGGGATGTAACTATTGGTTAAAACGATTAACCGGTTAGAATTATATCATTTAACTCGTTAACCGTTTTACCTCAGGTCTCTCCAGCGGGCCGGCACAGGGCAGCCGGGGCTGGGGTCCCACCGACCAGGTACGGCAGGGTCTGCTCCAGGCCACCATGGCTGCCGCAGACAGGGCTGGAGCCACTCCAGCGTAGCTCTGT
>NW_020683710.1:0-4834 GCF_002925995.2 Terrapene triunguis
GGGGGGGGTGCACCGGGCCGCCGGCGGTGCTGGGCGGCCAGGGGGCGCGCTGGGCCGGGGCCGGCGGAGCTGGGCGGCCGGGGGCTGGCCCGCGCCGCCTCGCCTCACCTCCCTCCCCTCCCCCCTTACCTGCTGCCTGCTTCCCGCGAATCAAATGTTCGCGGGAAGCAGGGGAGGGGACTTTGGGGGAGGGGGCGGAGTTTGGGCAGGGGGCATGGGCGGGGCGGGGGGCGGGGCCGGGGCCCCGTGGAGTGTCCTCTTTTGGGACACTCCACATATGGTAACCCTAATATATGCTCTTGTTTTGTATTATGTATATTATATATGAACATGTATACAAAGCTATATTAAAAGAACGCTAAGGTTGAGAAGTCAAACTCTCAAAAGTCAGGAAATGCGTGAATTGAAGTTGTATGCACTTTTGATAAAAAACATATTTTGTTGTGTTTTGTTTCTTCTCTTGTGCTCTCATGGGACATGGAAGGAAAAGAAGGCAGGGATAGGATTTCAGGAGCAGTTTCTGATCTCAAGACCCCACTGTAACACTTAAACTAGGCTGCTCGTGGGAGAGGGTCAGTATCTTTTGCCACCCAGTTGCATGGGATTCTTCAGTGTCAGGTGTGATAGTGAAACTGAGATTTATGTTCTTTTTTTAAAATACTGCAAGTGATATGAGGGTGTTTCCTGAATTTCTAAGATCTTGAAGACAAAACACTAGGGTAAGGCAGAGAAAGTTTCACTACATGTCCAATTTTTACCCACTTCTAACTTTCTAAAACTAAAATAAAACCTTTCCATCTGAAATCTGGCATATGTGGTCTCTTGGCAGAGGAGAGTTTACTGTGGAAACCTGACAAGGCTTTTTGACATATATGAGTTTGTGGGGGAGAAGAAGCTTAAGAACAGTTTTTTAGCATTCTTTGGAACATCATCTCTCAGACTTGTTCTAGAAACTCCAGTGACAGATAGTGCTTAGGACTGTATTTTATTGTTTTATTGAAGGGTGGGTGGGTAATTTTGGAGTTATTCACTGTGAACATTCAAATCTTCAAGAACTTCATGAGATCCCTGTGGAGCTTATAAACTTCTTAACTAAACTTGCAGTGTTTATAAACTCTACAAACTCCACTATACCTGCAAACTCCATTACCTAGAGGTGTCCCCAAACTACAAAATTTGAATCCAGACCCCCCAAAATTCAGGGATGTTGGGATTCAAGCCTTAATTCCACCTTAATTCCAGAGGGGGTGGGACAGCAATGAAATTTAAACATAGATCCACTTTTGGATTCTGTGCCTCAACCCCTACAAAGCTTCTGCATGTTTGAAATTGGGGTATTGGTTTAAGCCCATTGCTACTATAAACCAAAGAGTTTTACTTCATGGAGCTAAAGCTATAGGAAAAAATCTACACTAATTGTAAATGCCATAATACAAATAGATTGGTTCAAAGACTGTAGATGTTTTGCAGATACAACTAGCAAAGGTATGGGAGCCAAATAGCTTGGATTGAAATACTATAGCAATTTACTGCAACAAAATATTCAAAATCCACATTAATTACAGAGTTGATAAAGCATTTAAAATTAATCTGTCCTTTATGTAGCCTGAAAGATTACTACTACAGAATTTACAAGGTCTATAGGTACAGCCTGTCCTAGAGAAACTTTGCAGGACCAGCCTGTGGGCTTTCTAAATTCTCTGCATACTGACACGGAGTTTACAAGGTTTGGTCACATAATCCAGAAGCATTCCCTACAGAATTTAACAAGCTGAATGCTGTAATCCTTTCTGACCACTACAGATTTCTCTTGACAGGGCTACGACCTTATGCCTTGCAATACCCTGTCTGTGCCTGAAAGCCTTGAAAGAACCAGAAGGCAACACCTCTAATGTAAGTTATAATACTGAATTAGTCTTTTGTTTCACGACTCAGATTTAGACATTCTTCAGGAAAGTAGAGGGAAATAATGACATTTATGAGCAACTCCATTTAGTGTTCATGGAATTCCCTAGAATCACAGGCCAGGTGGCAGATTTGTCATCTAAATCCTTCTGTTCAGGACTCAGAGTTCACAATCCCCTCCAGTGGAGAGTTGGACTTCATAATTTCCAGTTTTCCTTCATTTCAGAATTTACAGGGTTTTCCAACTCCTCCAGCAAATGGGTTGAATTTATAATCTTCATTAATGATTAATTCCACGGTCCATAAAATGTACAAGAACTTTTAGCACTGTAGCTGAATGCACATTATCCCTGAATTTCAAGGCTCATGTAGTGCAGTATCTTCTCTAGTAAACCAACAAACTTTGCATTTGCTTTAAATATTTAATCTCAAGGCTCACACAGGTTACAAGTTCTGCTGGGAAACCAGGAGCATTTGTAATTCATGAGTCCTTGTGCTAGCAGATCTTGTAATTGTCTCAGACCATAGCTGTTTGTCTCAAAGTCTTTTATCAGCTTCACAGTTGGAGCTTGTAAATTCCATGAAGAAACAGCGTGGGCTCACAGAACTCACAAACATCACTAGTTTAACTAATGTAGCTGGGAGAGATTGTAATTTTTGTGAATCCAATATCTATCATTTTTGGAACTTCAACTCTGCTGATGGAACAGTCACCGCTCATGACTTCCATGAAACCAGGAGCTAGGATCAAGGAACTTACAAACTCCTCAGGGCAGGAACTTGTAAATTCAGTTAGACAAATACCTAGTGTTCATGGAAATTTGCCAAGTCCTTTGAAAAACTAATCACAGTTCATGACATTTACAGCTTTTAACTGCTGGAACTACAGTGAGGTCCACTGCATAGGTTACAGTGCTGGGAATTTCATGCAAATTATATTCTTGGCTGGGTTTGTGAAGGAGAATATAAATTTCCCTAGAGATCTCAAACATTGCAATTTCTACCAGGTGTCTGAAACATACTATAAACCCTACTGGTGGATCTCATCCAAGTTAATCTCCACAAGTAGACTGAAAATTATTATAACCTACCCCAGGTATCTCACACAAGGTACAAAGGCACCAAAGCAGCCAGAACCTGATTAGGGTAGGGAATGGTTCCAGCCTCAGAGCATCTCCCAAAGCTTTGATAAAAGGTAAACCTGATCCTTACTTCAAGACCTTATTGCCTACAACAGACAGATTTGACCCTTCTCCCTGATTACCTCAATGAGAGATGCAGAACTCATTCTCTCCACCATTAACAGTGAAAGGGGCTAATGTCTTGGAGACTCTGGAACAAAGGGGAAAGAGCAAACCAAAAGATATCCTCCTCCTAGAAGATATCTCAAGGCAAAGTGGGAGCTTGGGCATCCTACATGGAGGGATAGATTCGGGACAGTTCTGGACAGAAGGTCCTGTCTGTTTGCCAGATCAGAAAGAAGGCCCTATATTAATTCAAGCTCATCCTTTTCTTTGTCTGTTGGTCTCTGGAAAACCCAGCTTGAACCAGTATAGGCAAAACACTCGTGGGGTGGTACCTCTCTAGATTTGCTTAGGCTCATCGATTCTCCTTAATTACCACCCACTATTTTTAGTTCTTGTGGGAGCTGTGGTAATCTCCCCCATAGAATAGAACACAATCATCCCTAAACCATTTAATACAGTATGGCCCCAAAGATTTTGCATGAGATTGCAATATCTGTCACAGTTACCATCTGATGGCTGTTCGGTGGCATTTGTGAAATCATCTGGCGGTCTCATTCCAGTTGTGCATAAAAAAACCCACCATTCACTATTAACTGACACCTGGTTAGCAGTCTCAGGATTAGCCATGGATCACACGACCATAGAAACTGAACTAATAATATTGAGCCAGATTGTCTACTCCTGCATTAAAAATCACAGGACAGGCATTCTGGGAAGGAAATCTCCATCAGGAAAGGTTTGCCCCTCTTGAGGGGAAGAGTGTGGAGATCCTTAGGAGGCCTGGGGCATTTGGAGAGAGGCCCATGACTCCACATAGGCCCAATATCTAAACAAATACATTGCCTCAGTCTTTAATGAGGCTAATGAGGAGCTTAGGGATAATGGTAGGATGACAAATGGGAATGAGAATATGGAGGTAGATATTACCCTTTCTGAGGTAGAAGCCAAACTCGAACAGCTTAATGGGCTAAATCGGGGGGCCGAGATATTCTTCATCCAAGAATATTAAAGGAACTGGCACATGAAATTGCAAGCCCATTAGCAAGAATTTTTAATGAATCTGTAAACTCAGGGGTTGTACCGTATGACAGGAGAATTGCTAACATAGTTCCTATCTTTAAGAAAGGGGGGGGAAAGTGATACAGGCAACTACAGGCCTGTTAGTTTGACATCTGTAGTATGCAAGGTTTTGGGGAAAAATTTGAAGGAGAAAGTAGTTAAGGACATTGAGGTCAATGTTAATTGGGACAAATTACAACATGGTTTTACAAAAGGTAGATTGTGCCAAACCAACCTGATCTCCTGCTTTGAGAAGGTAACAGATTTTTTAGACAAAGGAAACACAGTGGATCTAATTTACCTCGATTTCAGTAAGGCATTCAATACGGTTCCACATGGGGAATTATTAGCTAAATTGGAAAAGATGGGGATCAATATGAAAATTGAAAGGTGGATAAGGAACTGGTTAAAGGGGAGACTACAACAAGTCGTACTGAAAGGTGAACTGTCAGGCTGGAGAGAGGTTACTAGTGGAGTTCCTCAGGGATTGGTTTTGGGACCAATCTTATTTAATCTTTTTATTACTGACCTTGGCACAAAAAGTGGGAATGTACTAATAAAGTTTGCGGATGACACAAAGCTGGGAGGTATTGCCAATACAGAGAAGGACCGGGATATCATAC
>NW_020683711.1:0-2983 GCF_002925995.2 Terrapene triunguis
TGAGGTTGCCCACAGCAATCAGGGAGTTAGCGAGGACGCCGCTGGGTGGAGTGTTATCAGGCAGCGCCTCAATGAGCTCCTGTGAGACCTAAAGGAGACAAAGGAGCGTGTGAGATTCGGGCCTCACTGACACTTGCCAGTGAGGAGATTACACAGGCAGCACCCCACACAGCCAGCAGGATCCCCCCACCTGCCTCCTGCTCCTCCGATTCCTGCCCACTAGTGACCAATCTCAGAATTTCTGCTGTCTCTTCTCCCCAATCTTCAGCCCCAGCAATCCCTGCCCTCAGCTGCCCCTCCAGCACCAGCCATCCCCCATCCATTGGCCCGGGGAGACCCCTGCCCCTCCCATGTCTCTGTCCTCCCTCCAGCTGCTGGGCACCGCGTCTCACTCACCACAATCCTCTCCACCACAGCCGCCTTGCAGCAGTGCGGCTCCAATGTGTCCTGCCCTCTCTGCTGTGCAGGGAGACACTCAGGTGGATGGCGTGCAGGAACATGAGCTGCTAGGCCTCATCCTGCACCCACCAGGAGTGGGGTTAGGGGAGAGTCAATTAGCCAGGGACCTCCCTGCCCCACCCACACCAGCTGCAGGACTCAGGCCTGAATGGGGGATAGTGGGGACCCGCCCATTGTCCAAATCACCCACAACTCCTACACAAGCAGGGTCAGGACCTGGGACAGTACCTGTGGGGGGAGGAGACCCAGCTGGTTTGTGACAAATACCCCCATCTTGGGGGTCCCAGATCATGGTAGAGAAAGGTCCCCATCAGGGCTGGGTGGATCATCAGAGACAAGACCCTCTGAAGGGGGTCAGGGTGCTGGGAAGGGGCAGGACAATCTCGGTTCCAGCACAGCTGGGGAACCTTTGCACCTTTTCTCGGCCCGGGAGCTGCTCTCGGATGTTTTTGAGAGCAGACTCCTCTGTGGCCACGTCCACCCATTCCTCCTCCTCCTCCTCTGAGTCCCTGGGGGTCAGGGACAGGGTGACGCGTGCTGCCACTTGGGGAAAGGACAGGAGCATGGTGGGGCAATGTGCCCCCTTCCCACCTCCGGGACCCAGGGCAGATTGGGCCCCACACTCCCCCCTCTCAGTGATGCCTTTAGCCCCCAACTCCTTCAGCAGCTCATAGCAAAGAGACCCCCACACACTGTCCTGGACTCCCTAGGAGGTGCCTTCCCCACCCCCCACCCAACTGGAGCATCAACGACCAAAGTGGCAGCATCTAGTGTAAGTGGGGTCCAAGCACTATTTGAACCCCACATTTTTGGATGGACCTCCCACAAAGAGAGATGAAGAGCACCCCCAGCAACACACACACACACACACGCACACACACCCCTCCTGGTGGTGGGAGGGGAACAGGAGAAAGGACAAAAGAAGTAAGAGATGAAGAGAAAGAAAGGAGGGATGGAGGAAAAGGTAAAACAAAAAGGACAAACCCTAATGTCCCCAGTGATTCTACGGGACAAAATCCCAGGTGGAGAATAAAATTCTGCCACCTTAAACTAGTGTTTTCCATGCCTAGAATTCAGCTGGCACCAGATGGATCAGACTGAACAGGTTCAAAACCTCTCGGAAGCTCTTACCTTCTAAACAGGGATGTCTGTTTTCTAGCAAAATCAGTAAAGGGAAAAGAGAAAACTCGAAAGAGGCTTCTCCTCACACTCACGTACGTGCACCCTAATACTCTCTCAGTCCTTAAAGAGAGACCTTGAGGAGACTTGCTGAAGGAAAGCCACAGGGGTCTCCGGGGTTTCCCTGGCCCTGTGCCCTGTCCTGCCTGGCTGATGTCAGCATCTCTCTGTGACGTCACCACCATCCTACGATCATTGACCAATAGGCTGAGGTCCTGCAAAAGGCCTTTGTGATGTCACTGCCACACACACCCCTCCCCTGAAGTGCTAATGTCCTGCTGCTGGCCTGACACTTTGAAGGTTTGAGCTACTCTCTGTGGATCACCCCACTCAATGCGTGTTCATTCTAGGAAGCAAGCCGGCTAGACAGTAAAACATCAGAGGCTGCTCCCAATGCTACACTCAGTTTTTCCAAAACTAGTAGACTTTATGGCCAGAAGAGACCTTTAGAGCATCTAATCTAACCCCCTCTGCATGATCACGGGCTTCCTGTATAGTACAATAGTTACTTTTTGGGCACATACATTCCAGAAAGGCATCTAGTCTTCATTCCATGATATCAAAAGATGGAGAATTCACCACTTTCCCTTTTAGTGAGTGTCAGGGGGCTCCATTTCCCCTTCCACTAGCTCCCCATTTACAGTGAGCCAGAGCAGTACCTGCAGCAGGGAGCGGGAGTTGCTGATGGCCTCAGAGGCACAGTCCCTGCAGTGCTTTAGGCACCTGGTGCAAGTGCCGGATGATGCGGAGCTGGTGCATCACTTTGGCCCTGATGTCCTCCTGCTGCAAGGGAACGAGAACCTGTCAGAGACTCAAACGCCCCGAGAAATCAGGAGGAATTAAGAGCACCTGTAACCAGCAGCATGCATTTCCACACAGCATGCCCACCTCAGAGGGATGGATTCACCTCCTGACCCCCAGAATGGAGTCTTTTTGTCCTTTCTAGTTGAAAGGACAAAAAGACTCCATTGCTAACCCTGCTCTTTGTAGGGTGAGCTCCTGCCACCTCCCGCTCAGTGGGTTGCAGGGAGGTCGAGATCTTGCCCCAAGTCATCCCAGACACTAATGCTGAAGCTACAGGATGGCAGCCCTGGTGAATAGGGCAGATCAGCAGCCCCTGCTGACTGAATCCTCCCGTTCTCTCTAGGTGGTGGCTTGGTTGACACAGACATTAGGTCACCGGGAGCTCGGTGAGGCCCTGTTGGACAGGAGAGGCTCGCAGATGGCACGTAGGGGACTCTTCTGCTCTTCCCAAGAGCAAAAGCACCGTTTCCAAAGAAAATAAGTCCATGATGAGGTAATGCTTGTCATTAATTAGCCTTGCTAAAGAGCTGTGTTGGAGCTG
>NW_020683712.1:0-1011 GCF_002925995.2 Terrapene triunguis
ACCAGCCTTCCCCTCTCCCACACGGGGAGGTACCTTGGGGGTTTAGGAACCTACCCCCCTCCCCCCTGGAAACAGGAAAGTGCCTCGTGTGCAATACACTGAAACTGCCACTTAACGGATCTCTCCAGCAGGTTTCCTCACCGCATGGAAACCTGGAGCAAGAACTATTTTGTAACATCGCCCATAGACCCTGGGCCCGGGCAGACCCCTCCCCTGGGGTGTTTGGGGGTGGGCGTGAGGGGCAGGATGAGTTAGCACAGACTGTTCTGTCCCGTTACTCGTATGTGATACGTTGTCTCTCACACTGAGCTATCAGCCCCGACAGTCACTACACGGCATCTCCAGGGCTTCTGATCAGCCCAGCGTTAAAGGAGTCAAAGCCGTGGGGCTCCCACCTGTTACATGGCAGAGCTGCTCAGAGCCCGCGGGGCTGGAAGGAGGTGTCCCGGGGTGATATCGGGCAGAGGGGGGCCGAGGGGGACTAGTAAGGTATGTGAGTGTGTTTTACCCCCCGTGGTGTGCAGGCCTGCTCTGAACAGCGTTAGACACCACAGTGCTCAAAACACCCCCCCCTCACCCCCCTGTCTGCACTCCCTCTAGTCTCACCACCGGGTGGAGCCGAACCTGGGGTAGGGAAGGGGGGAAATTTGGACGAAAATCTCGTGTCGACCCCCCTCTTGCCTGTCTGAGGGAAGGTCAGTCCCTGTGAGCCCTGGGGATCCGCACACACCCGTGTGTACCACATCCAACCTTGTGTGTGCACAAGCGAGGGGGGGAGGAGGCAAGGGCAGCACCGGTAAAGGGTTAATTACATGAATGCTTTTGGCTGAGGCAGCAGGTGCTGCAGCCTGTGTGTGTTCAATGCGACGCTGCTTCCATTTCCTGCCCGGTGCCAGGGAGCAGTTCAGGGCTGTGCTGAAAAGACCTTGGGGATTACAGTGGATGCGAAGCTGGATATGAGTCTGCAGTGTGCCCTCGTTGCCAAGAAGGCTAACGGCATATTGGGCTGTA
>NW_020683713.1:0-1899 GCF_002925995.2 Terrapene triunguis
TGGTCCGCTGCCACCATCACAAGAATTCCCTCCCTGGGAAGCCTTGAGAAACCTTTCACCAATTCCCTGGTGAACACAGATCCAAACCCCCTTGGATCTTAAAACAAGGAGAAATTAACCATCCCCCCTCCTTTCTCCCACCCTCCTTTCACCAACTCCTGGTGAATACAGATCCAAACCCTCTTGGATCTTAAAACAAGGAGAAATCAATCTGGTTCTTAAAAAAGAAGGCTTTTAATTAAAGAAAAAGGTAAAAATCATCTCTGTAAAATCAGTATGGAGAATAACTTTACAGGGTAATCAAACTTAAAGAGCTCAGAGGACCCCCCTCTGTCTTAGGTTCAAAGTACAGCAAAACAAAGACAAACACTCTGGTAAAAAGGTACATTTACAAGTTGAGAAAACAAAGTAAATCTAAGACGCCTTGCTGTCTTTTTACTTACTAGTTTGAAATAGGAGAGACTTGTTTAGAAAGATGGGGAGAACCTGGATTGATGTCTGGTCCCTCTCAGTCCCCAGAGCGAACCCCCCTTAAAACAAAGAGCACACACAAAAGCCTTTCCCCCCCCAAGATTTGAAAGTATCTTGTCTCCTTATTGGTCCTTGGGGGTCAGGTGTCAGCCAGGTTACCCGAGCTTCTTAACCCTTTACAGGTAAAAGGATTTGGAGTCTCTGTACACAGAGAGCTGTTACCCTTCCCTTAATAGTTATGACACGCCCCCCAAATCACAGATAGTGTTGGACGTTCGGTTCCACACTGGCTGTGATTTCTTCCTGGAGTTTTAGGAGAAAACAGAGTTAATAAGACATACTACTGATTATATAAAAACTAACAATGTTTCATTCCAAGAATAATTGTTAACCAGTTAACTCTGGGAAACTTTCCCGGGAGAGTGCATCAGCCACTTTGTTAGAAGCTCCCGAAATGTGTTGTATTTCAAAATCAAAATCTTGGAGAGCTAAACTCCACCGAAGAAGTTTTTTGTTATTTCCCTTGGCGGTATGAAGCCACTGTAGCGCAGCATGGTCTGTTTGTAGTTGGAAACGCCGTCCCCAAACATATGGGCGTAGCTTTTCCAGCGCGTACACAATGGCGTAGCATTCCTTTTCGCTGATTGACCAGTGACTTTCCCTCTCAGACAGTTTTTTGCTGAGAAACACGACAGGATGGAATTCTTGATCCGGTCCTTCCTGCATTAAAACTGCTCCCACGCCTCTCTCGGAAGCATCTGTGGTTACTAGGAACGGTTTGTCAAAGTCTGGGGCCCTTAGCACAGGGTCAGACATGAGTGTTACCTTAAGCTGGTTAAAGGCCTTTTGACACTCATCAGTCCACTGAACTGCATTTGGCTGTTTCTTTCTGGTTAGGTCTGTCAGCGGGGCGGCGATTTGGCTGTAGTGTGGTACAAATCGCCTATAATATCCGGCCAAGCCTAAGAAGGATTGGACCTGTTTCTTTGACTTTGGAACCGGCCACTTTTGGATAGCATCCACTTTGGCCTGTAGGGGATTTATAGTTCCTTGACCCACCTGGTGCCCCAGGTACGTCACTCTGTTTTGGCCTATTTGACACTTTTTAGCCTTAACAGTTAGTCCTGCCTGTCGGATGCGCTCGAAGACTTTTCCCAGGTGCTCCAGGTGTTCTGTCCATGAATCAGAAAAAATGGCCACATCATCGAGGTAGGCAACTGCAGATTCTCCCAATCCCGCTAAGAGACCATCTACAAGTCTTTGGAAGGTGGCGGGTGCATTTCGCAACCCGAAAGGGAGTACATTGAATTCGTACACCCCTGCCTGGGTGACGAAGGCTGACCTTTCCTTAGCGGGTTCATCTAGTGGTACTTGCCAGTACCCTTTGGTTAAGTCTAAAGTAGAGATGAATTGGGCATGTCCCAATTT
>NW_020683714.1:0-1660 GCF_002925995.2 Terrapene triunguis
GGACCGCTCATTAATTTTGAGGAAAACACCGCGGACACGCACACTGACGACAAGCTATATAGGTGAAAGAGAGAGAATGGTAATCGTTGGGCAGGCATTGAGAGAGTGAGAAAATCTAGCCTATATTCAAGAAAAAATAACTATTCTAGGCTTTAATAGGAGCGTGCTTTTTAAAGCCTTGCTCTCCCTGAGTAGCCTCACCCCCTGGTTCGGGGTTGATGGGTGGTAAAGGGCTTGGGGATGAAAGCCTCCTTATGCAGCTCTCCACTTGCATAGCAGGCCGCTAGCCTCAGCACAAGGTCCCTCAAACAGACCACACTATATACTTCACTCAAGCAGCAAGCACACCACAAACGCAAATACACACCACAGACAACAAGCTCACCCCAGGCTCCTCCTTCACATGGGGAACTCACTCACAAAACTCACATTACCCGCTCCTGTTCCGCAGCTCCTCTGCTCGCTTAGGAGCAGGCTTTTTAAAGCCGTGTTCTCCCTGAGTCGCCCCACCCTAGGGTTGCCAACTTTCTACTTGCATAAAACCGAACAGCTATGTCTGACCCAGTATGGCCAGTCTGCTGGTCTTATGAAAAGTTATACTAGGAGTAGCTTGTGAAAAGTAAATGTCATGAGTGTAAATTACCCCTCAGTAATCAGGAATTTAGTCCCTGAATAAATACGGTCAATTAAAGAAGTATTTTGGCTACTTACCTGTCTTGGCTTCTCAGTGAAACTGTAGCTCATTTCCCCTGGTATTGCCGATGTCTGGTGATACGTTCTAAATAAAAATGTCCCTTGACCACCTGATGAAATACCAGGAGAAATGAGCTACAGTGCCAATGAGACTGAAATTCTTCTCTAGTGGATCATAGTTACTCACAGACAACCTACTTTCAATTCCCAGTTACTGAGGGACAACGTATTTATTGTCTGCACGTTGCCCCTAGTATAACTTCCTGGGAGGGATGGATCTGAATATTTGAATCCGGATATTTAAATTGTACTATGAAATGTATTAACCCCACATTGGGAGATTGGCATGATTTTTGAACTCTTGGTGAGTTTTGAGGTTGGTGAGACTGTAGGAACCATGACAACAGCTCTGTGACCCTTGAGGCTCCTCTACTCGGTGAGTCTGTAAGGAACCAGATCCGGTCAAGGGGCCTAGCAATTGCCCTGGCACACACAATACTCACTTTCTCACGCGCGCACAGTTTATTTCCCCAGCCAATAGCACAGATAACTAAGTTGGAATAAGACCTTGCCCCCTCAGCCCCCAGACTCCACACTAACAGCACCAAATGGCACCGTTCTCCCCTGAGGATACAAAAACCATGTTCACTAATTATCTCCCACAACACGCCCGCAAGGTATTATCCCCGTTTTATTACTAGTTGTATATTGTGCCGGCATTGGCTAGAGTGTATTTTCTCTTTCTAAAGAGCTGGAGCCTGATTCTGATTTCTGTGACACCAGTGTAAATGATGAGTGACTCCTCCAGTAACGCGTGAACCTAGTTAGTGTGAGAGCAGCATCGGAACCACAGTCCCTGCTCTGAGACGCTTTCACTTTACAGTGGGAGACAGAGGCACAGAGACGTAACTGACTTGTTCAAGGCCAAACAGCTAGTCAGTGGCAGAGCCTGGAATAGAACTAACAT
>NW_020683715.1:0-1119 GCF_002925995.2 Terrapene triunguis
GGGTCGACAACGTTTGGCACGCGGCACGCCAGGGTAAGCACCCTGGCAAGCTGCGTGCCGAACGTTGCTGACCCCTGCCTTAGAACTTGATAATTGACCTCAATGTACAATTTCAAGGTAAGACGCCAAGAAGGATTGATTCTTTTTTATACCCTAACCCTGTCGTCATTTGCAGGGAGTAGCAGTAGCTTGTACCAGGGCATCTGCTACTCTCAGTGCCAGTCTTTGAGTGTGCCAGGCTGCTGAGTTGGGAGATCTGCCTGCCTGTTTTGAGGTTTTCTGTAATACCCATCACCTTCGTATCTGGGCTCAGCTCCCAGGAACAGCATCAAGACGCCAGGCAGCAGCAAGCTTAGTGGTGGCATGTCACTTCTAGCCGAAGGGCCCTAACTGCACTTCGTCATGGCTAGTAAAGCAGATAAACAGCTCCCGCGGCTCGGAGGCATCTAAGGGTATGTCTACACTGGAATTAAAAACCCGCAGCTGACCTGTGCCAGCTGACTTAGGCTCACAGGGCTTGGGCTGTTTAATTGCATTGTAGATGTTCAGGCTTGGTCTGGAGCCCGGACTCTACGGATATGTCTACACTACCCGCTAGACGCAATAAATCGACCCCCGAGCGCTCTCCCGTCAACTCCTGTAGTCCAGCAGCGCGAGAGGCGCAGGCAGAGTCGACAGGCAGGGCCGGCTCTACCATCTTTGCCGCCCCAAGCAAAAAAAAACGCTCAGACTGCCGCCGCCCGAACTGCCGAAGCGCAAAAAAAACCTCCAAAAACCTGCTCGGGCTCTGCCGCCGCAAGAATGGACGGAATGCCGCCCCTTAGCATGTGCCGCCCCAGGCACATGCTTGCTCCGCTGGTGCCTGGAGCTGGACCTGTTGACAGGGGAGCGGCAACAGGCGACTCACTGCGGTGAAGACACCACGATAAATCCATCTAAGTACGTCGACTTCAGCTACGTTATTCACATAGCTGAAGTTGCGTAACTTAGATCAGGGCCGGTGCAAGGATGTTTTGCGCCCTAGGCAAAACTTCCCCCTTGCCCCCCCCCCCCCCCCGCTGTGAGGTGCCCCCCCGTGGCAGCTCCCCACCCCACCCTCCGCCCTGAGGCACCCCCCCC
>NW_020683716.1:0-6330 GCF_002925995.2 Terrapene triunguis
TCCTGCTTGGAGACCTGCTACACCTCCACCCTCCTGCCCAGGATGCTAGTCAGTCTCCTGACTGGGGACAAAACCATCTCATTCAGGGGCTGCTTCTCACAACTGTATTTCTTTTCTGCTCTGGTAGGTACGGAATGCTATCTCCTAGCAGCAATGTCTTATGATCGGTATTTAGCGATATGTAAACCCCTGCACTATTCAACTCTTATGAATACCAGATGTTGCCTCCAGTTGGCTGCTGGGTCATGGTTAAATGGTTGTTTGGCTATTACAATCTTTGTCTTATTCCTGTCACAGATAACATTCTGTGGTCCGAATGAAATTGACCATTTCTATTGTGATCCCATCCCACTGATGGAACTCTCCTGCAGTGACAAACACCTGAGCATATTGGTGGATTTCATACTAGCCTGTGTATTCACCCTGCCTCCATTCCTACTAACCCTGACATCCTACGTGTTTATCCTTGCCAGCATCATGAGAATCCCTTCTACCACCGGGAGACAAAAGGCCTTTTCCACCTGCTCCTCTCACCTCACTGTGGTGACAATTTTCTATGGAACCATAATGATTTTCTATACGCTACCGAAAGGTGATACACTCAGAGATCTGAAGAAAGTGCTCTCTTTTTGCTTCACGGTCCTAACTCCCCTGGTAAACCCCCTAATCTACAGTCTGAGAAACAGAGCGGTCAAGGAAGCCTTAAGCAAAGCAGTCAGTAAATGTGGCTTTCACAAAAATATGCAGAGACTCTGAGATAATAAAATAGCCTGAGATTTTGAAAGCTGTCTGGTTGTTGAAGCAATCAGTCTGCGATGCACTGTACCTCAAAGTTGCCCCCTGTAACCTCCATATTCATCTTTTGTATATATATGGTTGTGATATTTCATAAAAAGCATGCCTTGTAAGGTATCATATGTAAGGTCATGATCTGCTGAAACTCATTCTTCTGTCAAAATATGTATATCATTATTGTATACATCATTATCAGATTTTGTTATATGGTTGTTCCCAAAATATGTTGGGAGTCTGGGAGTCGCCCACTGTTAGTTCTCCAGTGACAACATAGGAGCTGACCCACACCCAGGCAGGTGTTAAACGAATATCACCAACCATTGTCCAGCAGGGGTAATGTAAACAAGAAATTCACAATTCTGTAGGAGACAGTTGTGCAAGCACCACACAATGGGAATTGCTGAACTCTGTGATTCAGCAAGGACCACCTGGACATGTCTGGGCCAGTATTTTTCCAGGGACATGACTTGAGAGTATAAAATAAGGGACAGCGGCATCATGAGACCACCTCTCTCCTCCCCCACCTATTCTGGACGCAACAAGAACACTGGGAAGACAAAGACTTTGAACTGGGGAGGTTGGGCTGAGAAGAGGATTCAGCCTGTGTATTAAGAACTGTAATCTTCCTGCAACATCCAGTGGGGTGAGAAAAGCTGTTTGATTCAAATATTACTGAGTCTGATAAAGTTTAGGATTTAGAATGCGTTTTTATTTTTTTTCTTTGGCATAAAGGTCAGAGATAGATTTTAAGTCATTATAAGTGTTCCTGGTCTACACTAGGCGTTTATGTCGACTTTAGCGCCGTTACATCGACTTAACCCTGCACCCATCCACACCACGAAACTATTTAGTTCGACATAGAGCTCTCTTTAATTCGATTTCTGTACTCCTCCCTAACGAGGGGAGTAGCGCTAAATTCGACATGGCCATGTCGAATTAGGCTAGGTGTGGATGGAAATCGACGCTAATAGCTCCGGGAGCTATCCCACAGTGCACTACTCTGTTGACGCTCTGGACAGCAGTCCGAGCTCGGATGCTCTGACCAGCCACACAGGAAAAGCCCCGGGAAAATTTGAATTCCTTTTCCTGTCTGGGCAGTTTGAATCTCAGTTCCTGTTTGGACATCGTGGCGAGCTCAGCAGCAGTGGCAACGATGCAGAGCTCTCCAGCAGAGATGGCCGTGCAATCTAATAGAAAGAGGGCCCCAGCATGGACTGATCGTGAAGTCTTGGATCTCATCGCTGTGTGGGGAGATGAGTCCATGCTTTCCGAGCTGCGCTCCAAAAGACGGAATGCAAAGATCTACGAGAAGATCTCTAAAGCCATGGCAGAGAGAGGATACAGCCGGGATGCAACGCAGTGCCACGTGAAAATCAAGGAGCTGAGACAAGGCTACCAGAAGACCAAAGAGGCAAACGGACGCTCCGGATCCCAGCCCCACACATCCCGTTTCTACGAGGCACTGCATTCCATCCTAGGTGCGGCCGCCACCACTACCCCACCACTGACCGTGGACTCTGAGGATGGGATATTGTCCGCGGCCAGTTCCTCAGCGGACGGGGAAGAGGAGGAAGGAGATGAGGAGGACGAGGCAGTCGACAGCGCTTACAACGCTGATTTCCCCGACAGCCAGGATATCTTCATCACCCTCACAGAGATCCCCTACCAACCGTCCCCAGCCGTTAACCCGGACACAGATTCAGGGGAAGGATCAAGCAGTAAGTGTTATAAATATCTAAATATTTATTTATAACATAACTGGCATATTTAAAATATTAACAATTTCTAAAGTGCTTTAAAACATGTAAACATTTATTTACAACATAACAGGAACATGTAAAATATTAACAATTGCTAAAGTGCTTTAAAAGTTGTAAACCTTGAAGTGCAACAGAACGGGAATATGGACAAAGGGTATCTCATGATTATTCTCTCTTTGGGCGCTTCAATATTTAGTCCGAACTATTTTAAAACAATTTCACAATGTCCGCTTCCTCATGATTATGCTGCCCAAGACGCTCCACTCTTTAGTCCCTCCAAGGGCACCTAAGCCAAAAACTGGTCAATATATCCGGGGATAGAGGCGAGATCCTCTGGGGAGAACTCCTCATAGGCCTCCTGCAAGTACTTTTCCAGCCTCATGAGCAGGTTCCTGGGTAGGGAGAGCTTATTAGGCCCCCCGTGGTACTAGACGTTTCCCTGCCACAACGCAAGCAGGTACTCGGGGATCATGGCCTTGCACAGCATTACAGCATATGGCCCCGGTTTCTGCAGGCTTTCCCGAAGCATCCTTTCCTTCTGGTTCTCCGAGACCCTCAGGAGGGTGATGTCGGTCATAGCGCCCTGCTTTGAATTAGGTAGGGGAAAGTTAGTATTGGGACTGCTTGCCCGTTCCTTTACAGAACGGTAACCGCAGGTTTACAGCCACGCGGTTTACAGCCGCGAGGGGGTGGGACAGGGACAGAGTTCATGCTTGCAGGATTGCTGCCAGCAGAGACTCGCATTGCTTTCTATGTGAAAGGAGGCCAGTGCCACTCTTAAAGTTTTAAGCAGCCACAAGTCTACGGCTTACCATGTTTGCCAGCTAGACAAAGTCCGGTGTCCTGCCCCGCTCCTCAGCTCGCCACAGCAAGACCGCAGGCACTGTAGGCGAGGGCCGAAAATTCGACCTTGTCCTCAGTGCGCGTGTGATAGGTGCTCTGCATGGTCTTGTTCACAGAGAAAGACTATGTTCTCTGTTCACAGATACATTGATCTGTCTCAGGAATTCACTCCCTTTTTCCAATTCCCACAGCCACATCTGCCCAGAGGCTAGCTCACATTAGGAGGAGGAAGAAGAGGACACGGGAAGACATGTTTGCTGAACTAATGGGATGTTCCCGAGCCCAGGCAGACCAGCAGACACAGTGGAGGGAGAACTTGTCCCAAATGCACCGGGCAAACATGGAATGGGAGGAGAGGTGGCGACAGGAGGACCAGCAGGCGACTCAAACGCTGCTTGGACTAATGAGGGAGCAAACGGACACGCTCCGCCGCCTTGTGGATGTTCTGCAGGACCGGAGGCAGGAGGAGAGAGCCCCGCTGCAGTCTCTCTCTAACCGCCCTGCCCCGCCACCAAGTCCCATACCCCCCTCACCCAAAGTCCAAACACGGAGGGGCGGCAGGGGCCGTGAAAACTTTCACTCCACCCCAGCGGACTGCTATAGCACTAGAAGGCTCTCATTCCCCAAAATCTGAAAAGTCCTTTCCTACCCGCCTCACACAAGACCCCGTCCAAGTTTCACCCCCCCGTTCCATGTGTGGTTGTTAATAAAAAATACGTTTCTGTTCATTACTGTTTCCATTCTCTTCTTTTGGAGGAGAGTCTGTCTGAAGGGGGGGGAAGGGGCTTGGTAATTAGACAGGACAGTCACCTTTAACAGGGGGCAGGCCCAGCAGCAGGGCACATACACAGTGCAGTGACTAGTTACCCTGGTCAGTCTGGGAGGTGGCTTTCATGTTCTGTGGGGGGGGGGGGGGGCGGGATTGCTCTGTGACTTTGTGGCGGGGGAGGGCAGTTTAGAAGCATCATTAGCATCACAACACTAAACCCAGGTTTAAAACATTCCCGCGAAAACAGTAATGAAGACAACGGTGTTCATTAGCAAAACAGAACAGATTTTATTTTTTGGGAAGGGGGTGAAGGGGGTAACTGGGTAAAGAAACGGGGGCAAGTTCAGCTTCTGTGTCCACAAACTTAAAAGTCACTGGGTACCCTGCTCAGTCTTGAAACTGGCTTTCAAAGCCTCCCGGATGCACAGCGCGTCCCGCTGGGATCTTCTAATCGCCCGGCTGTCTGGCTGGGCGTAATCAGCAGCCAGGCTATTTGCCTCAACCTCCCACCCCGCCATAAAGGTCTCCCCCTTGCTCTCACAGAGATTGTGGAGCACGCAGCAAGCTGCTATAACGATGGGGATATTGGTTTCGCTGAGATCACAGCGAGTCAGTAAGCTTCTCCATCTCCCCTTGAGACGGCCAAAAGCACACTCCACCACCATTCTGCACTTGCTCAGCCGGTAGTTGAAGAGTTCTTTTTCACTGTCCAGGGCGCCAGTATAGGGCTTCGTGAGCCAGGGCATTAGCGGGTAGGCTGGGTCCCCGAGGATCACTGTAGGCATCTCCACATCCCCAACAGTTATCTTGTGGTCCGGGAAGTAAATACCTTCCTGCAGCCGTCTAAACAGACCAGAGTTCCTGAACACGCGAGCGTCATGAACCTTGCCCGGCCATCCGACGTTGATGTTGGTAAAACGTCCCCTGTGGTCCACCAGTGCTTGCAGCACCATTGAAAAGTACTCCTTTCTGTTGATGTACTGGCTGGCCTGGTGGCCCGGTCCCAGGATAGGGATGTGAGTCCCATCTATAGCCCCACCGCAGTTTGGGAATCCCATCGCAGCGAAGCCATCTATGATGGCCTGCGCGTTTCCCAGGGTCACTACCTTTGACAGCAGTACCTTCACGATTGCCTTGGCTACTTGCAGGACAACAACCCCCACGGTAGATTTGCCCACGCCAAAGTGGTTCGCGACTGACCGGTAGCAGTCCGGCGTTGCAGGCTTCCAGAGGGCTATGGCCACTCGCTTCTGGACAGTCAGGGCTGCTCGCATGCGGGTGTCCTTGCGCTTCAGGGCAGGGAACAGCAACTCACAAAGTTCCAGGAAAGTCCCCTTCCGCATGCGAATGTTTAGCAGCCACTGGGACTCATCCCAGACCTGAAGCACTATGCGGTCCCACCAGTCCGTGCTTGTTTCCCGGGCCAGAATCACCGTTCAACAAAATCCACATGTCCCATTGCAAACGTGATCTCCTCGGCGCTGGGTGTCGTGGTTTCTGACAGGCGTGTGCTACTCTCGGAGTTCAGGTCCTCACTCCGCTGCCGTAGCCTCCTCGCCTGATTTCTCTCTATCTGCCTCTGTGAAAGGTGCATGATGAGCTGCGAGGCGTTGACAACGGCCACAACTGCGGCGATGGTCGCAGCGGGATCCATGCTCGCGGTGCTGTGGCGTCCGCGCTGTCACTGACGAGAAAAGTGCGCGAACTGATTTCCCGCCGGCGCTTTCAAGGAGGGAGGGAGGGCGGGAGTGACGATTGGATGAGGACAGTTACCCAAAAGCACCCTCGAGACATTTTTTCCCCCCAGAAGGCATTGGGGGCTCGACCCAGAATTCCAATGGGCAGCGGGGACTGCGGGAACTGTGGGATAGCTGCCCACAGTGCACTGCTTCCAATGTCGACGCTTTCCCCGGTAGTGTGGACTGACAAAGTCGAATTACTGTCCTTAGTGTGGACACACACGTTCGACTTTCTAATATCGATTTCACATATTCGATTTAACTAAAATCGAACTACTCTCGTAGTGTAGACATACCCCTAGTGGATTTTTCTTCCAATAGCTGCCTCTTTCCCATTTTCAACTATAACTCACTCAATAATATCTGCTACTATCCACAGTTCATTACATAGTGTAGAGTTCCTTTTCTCTTCAATGCTCTTTCC
>NW_020683717.1:0-2352 GCF_002925995.2 Terrapene triunguis
TCCTTCCTCTTGCAGAAAGCCTTTCCTCCTCACGTGTTGTCTCTAAGGCCTGGTCTACACTAGGCTTTTATGTCGAATTTAGCGCCGTTATATCGAATTAACCCTGCACCCGTCCACACCACGAAGCTATTTAGTTCGACATAGAGCTCTCTTTAAATCGATTTCTGTAAACCTCCCCAACGAGAGGAGTAGCGCTAAATTCGACATGGCCATGTCGAATTAGGCTAGGTGTGGATGGAATTCGACGGTAATAGCTCCGGGAGCTATCCCACAGTGCACCACTCTGTTGACGCTCTGGACAGCAGTCCGAGCTCGGATGCTCTGACCAGCCACACCCCGGGAAAATTTGAATTCCTTTTCCTGTCAGGGCAGTTTGAATCGCAGTTTCTGTTTTGACACCGTGGCGAGCTCAGCAGCAGTGGCAACGATGCAGAGCTCTCCAGCAGAGATGGCCGTGCAATCTCAGACTAGAAAGAGGGCCCCAGCATGGACTGATCGGGAAGTCTTGGATCTCATCGCTGTGTGGGGAGATGAGACCGTGCTTTCCGAGCTGCGCTCCAAAAGACGGAATGCAAAGACCTATGAGAAGATCTCTAAAGCCATGGCAGAGAGAGGATACAGCCGGGATGCAACGCAGTGCCGCGTGAAAATCAAGGAGCTGAGACAAGGCTACCAGAAGACCAAAGAGGCAAACGGACGCTCCGGATCCCAGCCCCACACATCCCGTTTCTACGAGGCACTGCATTCCATCCTGGGTGCGGCCGCCACCACTACCCCACCCCTGACCGTGGACTCTGAGGATGGGATATTGTCCGCGGCCGGTTCCTCAGCGGACGGGGAAGAGGAGGAAGGAGAGGAGGAGGACGAGGCAGTCGACAGCGCTGATTTGCCCGACAGCCAGGAGCTCTTCATCACCCTCACAGAGATCCCCTACCAACCCTCCCCAGCCGTTATCCCAGACACAGATTCAGGGGAAGGATCAAGCAGTAAGTGTTTTAAATATCTAAACATTTATTTATAACATAACTGGCATATTTCAAATATTAACAATAGGTAAAGTGCTTTAAAACATGTAAACATTTATTTACAACAAAACAGGAAGATTTAAAATATTAACAGTGGGTAAAGTGCTTCAAAACATGTAAACAGGAAAGTCCAACAAAACGGGAATCTGTGCAAAGTGTATCATGATTAGTCTGTCTTTGGGCACTTCAATATATAGTCTATTTTCAAAAAATTTCACAATGTCCGCTTCATGATTATAATGCCCAAAACGCTGCACTCTTCTGTCCCTCCAAGGGCACCTAACCCAAAAACTGGTCAATGTATCCGGGGATAGAGGCGACATCCTCCGGGGAGAACTCCTCATAGGTCTCCTGCAGGTGTTTTTCAAGCCTCATGAGCAGGTTCCTGGGCAGGGAGAGCTTGTTAGGCCCCCCGTGGTATGAGACGTTTCCCTGCCACAACGCCAGCAGGTACTTGGGGATCATGGCCTTGCAGAGCATTGCAGCAAATGGCCCCGGTTTCTGCAGGCTGTCACGAAGCATCCGCTCCTTCTGGCTCGCAGAGACCTTCAGGAGGGTGATGTCTGGCATGACTCCCTGCTGTGAATTAGGTAGGGGAAAGTTAGTATTGGGACTGCTTGCCCGTCCCTTTACAGAACTGCAACCGCCGGTTTACAGCCACGCGGTTTACAGCCGCGAGGGGGTGGGACAGGGCCAGAGTTCATGCTTGCAGGATTGCTGCCAGCAGAGACTCGCATTGCTTTCTATGCGAAAGGAGGCCAGTGACACTCTTAAAGTTTTAAGCAGCCACAAGTCTACGGCTTACCATGTTTGACAGCTAGACAAAGTCCGGTGTCCTGCCCTGCTCGTCAGCTCGCCACAGCAAGACCGCAGGCACGGTAGGCGAGGGCCGAAAATTCGACCTTGTCCTCAGTGCGCGTGTGATAGGTGCTCTGCATGGTCTTGTTCACAGAGAAAGACTATGTTCTCTGTTCACAGATACATTGATCTGTCTCAGGAATTCACTCCCTTTTTCCAATTCCCACAGCCACATCTGCCCAGAGGCTAGCGCACATTAGGAGGAGGAAGAAGAGGACACGGGAAGACATGTTTGCTGAACTAATGGCATGCTCCCGAGCGCAGGCAGACCAGCAGACACAGTGGAGGGAGAACTTGTCCCAAATGCACCGGGCAAACATGGAACGGGAGGAGAGGTGGCGACAGGAGGACAGGCAGGCTACTCAAACGCTGCTTGGACTAATGAGGGAGCAAACGGACACGCTCCGCCGCCTTGTGGATGTTCTGCAGGACCGGAGGCAGGAGGAGAGAGCCCCGCTGCAGTCTCTCT
>NW_020683718.1:0-2737 GCF_002925995.2 Terrapene triunguis
GTGGAGTGTGCTTTTGGCCGTCTCAAGGGGAGATGGAGAAGCTTACTGACTCGCTGTGATCTCAGTGAAACCAATATCCCCATCGTTATTGCAGCTTGCTGTGTGCTCCACAATCTGTGTGAGAGCAAGGGGGAGACCTTTATGTCGGGGTGGGAGCTAGAGGCAAATAGCCTGACTGCTGATTACACCCAGCCAGACAGCCGGGCGATTAGAAGATCACAGCGGGACGCCCTGTGCATCCGGGAGGCTTTGAAAGCTAGGTTCCTGAGTGAGCAGGGCAACCAGTGACTTTTCAGTTTGTGGACAGAAAAGCTGAACCTGCCCCCGTTTCTTTACCCAGTTCATTTTGACTATCCTCTCCAGTTACATACCCCCTTCCCCTTCCCAAAAAATAATCATTTCGATTTTGTTAATGAACACCGTTGTCTGTGTTGCTGTTTTCGCGGGAATATTTTAAACCGGGGACGCAGACTGTGGCGGGGGGCGGGTTCAGTGTTCTGATGCAAATGATGCTTCTAAACTCCCGGAATGACAGGCTCCGCACTGGTGGACTGGTTATTTCAATGGAGCCTGCCAGCACTCCTGGGGGGGACTGTGTGTATGTGTCGGCTATGTGACTTTCTGGCAGGGGGGGTAGGGTTACAGATCCCCTGCTGCGTGGATCTGTGATCCAGGATAAGGACCGCTGCATAAGATCTGTAACTGCCCTCCCCCGCCACAAAGTCACAGAGCAACCCCCCCCCCCAGAACATGAAAAACACCTCCCAGACTGACCAGGGTAACCAGTGACTGCACTGTGTATGTGTCCTGATGCTGGACCTGACACCGCCTCTGTACCCTGCTAAAGGTCACTGTCCTGTCCAATTACCAAGCCCCTTCCCCCCCTCCAGACAGACTCTCCCTCAAAAGAACCTGACTGAAACAGTAATGAACAGAAACATATTTTTTCTTAACAACCAGACAGGAAACTGGGGGGTGAAAGTCGGACGGGGGCTTGGGTGAGGCGGGCAGGAAAGGACTTTTCAAATTTTGGGGAATGACAGCCTTCTGGTGCTTGAGCAGTCTGCAGGGGTGGAGTGAGAGTTTTCACGGACTCTGCCACCCCTCCTTCTTTGGACTTTGGGAGAGGGGGGGTATGGGACTTGGTGGCGGGGGACTGCGGTTCCTGATAGACTGCAGCGGGGCTCTGTCCTCCTGCCTCCGTTCCTGCAGAACATCAACAAGGCGCCGGAGCGTGTCCGTTTGCTCCCTCAGAAGTCCAAGCAGCGTTTGAGTCGCCTGCTGGTCTTCCTGCCCGCCACCTCTCCTCACGTTCCATGTGTGTCCGGTGCATTTGTGACAAATTCTCCCTCCACTGGTTCTGCTGTGCTGCTTGGGCTCAGGAGCAGCCCATTAGTTCTGAGAACATGTCCTCTCGCGTCTTCTTCTTTCTCCGCCTAATGTGCGCTAGCCTCTGGGAGTGTGATGCCAAGCTGGGTTGGGAGACAGTTGCAGATGTGGCTGTGGGAATGAGGAAAAGGCAGTGAATTCCTCCGAAAGAAAAATGTGGTTGTGAATCAAGAACATAGTTTTTCTCTGTGAACAAGACCATGAACCACACCTATCACATGCGCATTCAGGACAAGGTCGAATTTTCGAACCTCGCCTTCAGTGCCTGGGCTTTTGCACTGCCGATCTGGGAAGCGGGGCAGGACACGGTACTCTCTGTAGCAGGCAAACATGGTAAGCCGTAGACTTGTGGCTGCTTAAAACTGTAGGAGTACCACTGGCCTCCTTTCACATTGAAAGCACTGCCAGTCTGTGCTGCCAGCAATCGGCCAAGCAGGAACTCTGGCCCTGTCCCACCCCCTCGCGGATGAGCCACGGAAAGATCCCTGTATGCTGCCCCTCTCCCGCCCCCACCGCGTGGCTGTAAACCAGCGGTCACAGTTCTGTAAAGGAACTTGTTGCAAGCAGTCCCAATACTAACAGTCCCCTACCTAATTCAAAGCAGGTCATCATGAGCGACATAACTCTCATGAGGATCCCGGACACCGAGATCCAACGGATGCTTCGAGAAAGCCTGCAGAGACCGGGGCCCTATGCCGCCATGCTATGCAAGGCAATGATACCGGAGTACCTGCTTGTCTCCTGGCGCGGGAACGTCTCCTACTTCGGAGGACCAAGTAAAGCCGCTCTCCCCAGGAACCTGATGAACAAGCTATCCCATTACCTGCAGCAGAGCTTTGTGGAGATGTCCGTGGAGGACTACTGCTCTATCCCCGGACATATAGACAGGATTCTAATATAGCTGCAGTAGCAGGCACTAAAGAGTGGAGCAGCTTGGGCAGCACAATCATGCACAACCGGACACTGTTTGATTTTTTTTTAAATAGTTGTTACTGATTACTTAAGCGCCCAGGGGGAAGAAATCATGATTCACAGATTGTTCTTAGTATTAATATTCAAGTTTTGTAAAAAATAAAGGTTAATATGTTTAAAGCACTTACCGCTTGATCCTTCGCCTGAATCTGTGTCCAGGTTACATGCTGGGGAGGGTTGGTAGGGGATCTCTGTAAGGGTGATGAAGAGCTCCTGGCTGTCGGGGAAATCAGCTTGGTAAGCGCTGTCGACTGCCTCGTCCTCCTCATCTCCTTCCTCATCTTCCCCGTCCGCTAACATGTCCGAGGAACCGGCCGTGGACAATATCCCATCCTCAGAGTCCACGGTCAGTGGTGGGGTAGTGGTGGCGGCCGCA
>NW_020683719.1:0-1047 GCF_002925995.2 Terrapene triunguis
TCCCCAGCCGGTGTCAATGGGCGTCGCTCCATTGGAGTCAATGGGCCCAGATCCCTGGCTGGTGTCAATGGGTGTCTCTCCATTGGAATCTATGGGCCCAGATCCCCAGCCGGTGTCAATGGGCGTCGTTCCATTGGAGTCAATGGTCCCAGACCCCCAGCCGGTGTCAGTGGGCATCTCTCCATTGGAGTCAATGGGCCCAGATCCCCGGCTGGTGTCAATGGGCGTCGCTCCATTGGAGTCAATGGGCCCAGATCCCCAGCTGGTGTCAATGGGCGTCGCTCCATTGCAGTCAATGGGCCAGATCCCCAGCTGGTGTCAATGGGCGTCTCTCCATTGGAATCAATGAGCCCAGATCCCCAGCTGGTGTCAATGGGCATCGTTCCATTGGAGTCAATGGGCCCAGATCCCCGGCTGGTGTCAATGGGCATCGCTCCATTGGAGTCAATGGGCCCAGATCCCCCGCTGGTGTCAATGGGCGTCGCTCCATTGCAGTCAATGGGCCAGATCCCCAGCTGGTGTCAATGGGCGTCTCTCCATTGGAATCAATGAGCCCAGATCCCCAGCTGGTGTCAATGGGCATCGCTCCATTGGAGTCAATGGGCCCAGATCCCCGGCTGGTGTCAATGGGCGTCGCTCCATTGGAGTCAATGGGCCAGATCGCCTGCTGGTGTCAATGGGCGTCGCTCCATTGGAGTCAATGGGCCCAGATCCCCAGCTGGTGTCAATGGGCATCGCTCCATTGGAGTCAATGGGCCCAGATCCCCGGCTGGTGTCAATGGGCGTCGCTCCATTGGAGTCAATGGGCCCAGATCCCCGGCTGGTGTCAATGGGCGTCGCTCCATTACAGTCAATGGGCCCAGATCCCCAGCTGGTGTCAATGGGCATCGTTCCATTGGAGTCAGTGGTCCCGGACCCCAGCTGGTGTGACCTGGCAGCCCTGTATGGAAGCCAGCAGAGTGGCATGAACCTGCTCCAGCCCAGAGCTGGGCCCAGTGGGGCCATGTGGGGTAAGAGCCCAGAGGGCCTGGCACAGAATCAGGGTAG
>NW_020683720.1:0-1032 GCF_002925995.2 Terrapene triunguis
TGGCCTCAGAGGCACAGCCCCTGCAGTGTCTCAGGCACCTGGCGCAAACGCCGGATGATGCGGAGCTGGTGCATCACTTTGGCTGTGACGTCCTCCTGCTGCAAGGGAACGAGAACCTGTCAGAGACTCAAACACCCCGAGGAATCAGGGGGAATTAAGGGCACCTGGAACCAGCAGTATTTCCACCCAGCACCTGCCCACCACTGAGGGATGAATTCACCTCCTGAACCCCAGAATGGAGTCTTCTTGTCCTTTCTAGTAACCTCCAGTGCCCACCCCCCTCCTTGTAGGGTGAGCTCCTGCTACCTCCCCCTCACTGCCCTTGACAGCTGTTTCACCTCCAAACCACAGCGCAACTTCTCAGAACCCTCTTCTCCACCCCCACCCAGGTTGGGCAGGGAGGCGGCTCCAGCAGGGGGGGCAGGAGGGATTCTGGCAGCAGTGAAGTGGGTTGCGGGGAGGTTGAGATCTTGCCCCAAGTCATCCCAGACACTAATGCTAAGCCACAGGATGGCAGCATCTAGTGTCAGTGGAGTCCAAGCACTATTTCAACCCCACAGTTTTGGATGAACTTCCCACAAGGGGAGGTGAAGAGCACCCCCAGCAACACACACACACACACACACACACACACACGCACACACACCACTCCTGGTGGTGGGAGGGGAACAGGAGAAAGGACAAAAGAAGTAAGAGATAAAGAGAAAGGAAGGAGGGATGGAGGAAAAGGTAAAACGAAAAGGACAAACCCTAATGTCCCCACTGATTCTACGGGACAAAATCCCAGGGAGGGAATAAAATTCTGCCACCTTAAACTAGTGTTTTCCGTGCCTTGAATTCAGCTGGCACTAGATGGATCAGACTGAGCAGGTTCTAAAACCTCTTGGAGGCTCTTACCTTCTAAACAGGGACGTCTGTTTTCTAGTAAAATCAGTAAAAGGAAAGGAGAAAACTCGAAAGAGGCTCCTGCTAGCACTCACATACATGAAACCTAATACTCTCTCAGTCCTCAAAGAGAGACTTCGAGAAGGA
>NW_020683721.1:0-9900 GCF_002925995.2 Terrapene triunguis
GCAGGGCCGCGAGCCCCGGCGGGGGCTCGGCTCTCCCCCCGACCCCAGCGGCCAGAGCGCCGGGGGGAGGGCGGCGAGCCCGGCTGTGGCCCCGCTCTCCCCGGCGGCCGGAGCGCCGCACCGCCTCCCTCCAGGTGCCGCCCCAAGCACCAGCTTGGGTGCCTGGTGCCTGGAGCCGGCCCTGTGGCTGGGCAAACGCACTGCAGACAAGGAACCGGGGGAGGAAACTGGGAATGGCTGGGCGAGGAGACAGGTACTGGGAGTGCGGGAGAGACTGGGACTGGGATGAGGAACCTGGAGGGGTGAGACTAGGATGTGCTAGGCAGGAAGACTGGGACTGGGATGGAAAGCCTGAGGAGTGGAGACAGACTGGCTCGGGGAGGAGAATGGGACAGAGAGAAGGAGCTGGGGTGGGGAACAGGCAGGACAGGGCCATGTTGGAGAGGACGGGGTCATGCTTGGGGGGGAAATTGGTGGGAGGACAGGCAGAAGAGTCTTTGCACATTAAAGCACACTGCCCTCTAGGGCCTGGAGTGGAACCCAAGATCCCCGAGTCCCACCATTCCTCCGTTGTCAGCAAATATCTGTGAAACCCACTGGGAAATTATCCCATTTCACTATAGTGCGGCTCCACAGAGAGGATGACAACCTACTATTGCTGTCAGCTACGCTGTTAACAAGTTGCAGAGATCTGTGCAGTGGATCTAAAGGTTCCCACTTGCTGATGACCCGCGGGGGTGTCAGATCTGTCTCCCCACATCAACTCCTTCCCTCTGCCCCACTGGTTCCCAGTCACTTTCCCAAGCAGTCCCAGTTTCCCTCCTCTGGCTCCCAGTCCCAGTCTTTGCCCCCCACACCAACTTCCACTCCCGGTTTCTCTCTCCCCACCGGGAGCACCATTATTAAAGTTACAAAGTCAAGCACTCAAATATTAGGCAATGCCAGAATTCAGGTTCCCTGTGCAACCTTCGTTCAGCCCACTTGGGCACACGAATGATGCTGCAGTCTTTAATTAGATGATCACGCTGTTTCTTCCAGTGCATGGGGCCTGCTCTGGGGTTGAACCAGAGTTTTGCGGCAAAGGAGGCTGTGGTGTATAGGGGCCCTGCCTCACTGGCTGCAGAAGTTGGAAGGTGGGTAGTGAAGGAGGCAGGGGATTGCAGGAAGGGAAATGATGATCTGGTTAAAGGCAGGTGAACGTTGCTCTGGAGAAATAGATTCTGTCCCTTCCTCTGCCCTGTTCCTGGTGTGATGCTGAGTGAGTTACTTAAACCCAGCTTTTCACTAATTATGAGATCCTCGTGTTTTTGTGGGGGCCTGACTTGGAACCCTGGGGCTTGATTTACAGAAGGGCTGAACGTTATCAGCTGCAACGGAAGGCAGTGGGAGCTGCGCTTTGAACATGTAAAGTGCTATCTAATGCCAAATACTCCGAAAAGAATCACATCGTAGGTGTCTCGAAGTGGGCACCCAAAATGATTCGAAAAATGTGTGTGACGCAGTTCCTCATCTGTAAAACGGGGAAAACAACACCCTTCATCCCACCTGGGTGTTGTGAGGATCACACTCGTGAAGCGCTCGGATGCGTTAGTGGCAAAACACCCAGGAAGAAATGAATAATGCTGTCTTCCGAGCGGGGTTTGAATAGGATGCAGTACGTGGATGTCACCCATTGACTGGTGAGGAGAAAACAAAATAGCGGATTGGTGCTCACTGAATGAGCCAGGGGTCCTGTGGGAAAAATAGCGTGAGCTCACATCATTAAAGACGACCATAATACGTACGCACAAAGGGGCTGAACGAAGGTTAAACAGGCAATCTTAATACTGGCATTTCCTAACTTCTTTGCCACCTTAATAACGTTCTTTTAATGTAGGTTTTGGGCTGACTGTTTTTTGTAATTCTAATGAAGTCCCTTGTTCAGTGTTTATAGAAAGTGTGTGTGTGTGTGTGTGTGTGATTCTTTAGCCCTGACAGAGGAGCCCCGGTTGGTTATGAGCACAGAGTGCTTGGATCTCGCTATGAGAAATGTGCATTGTCCCTGTTGGTCGGTCTGTCTCCCTCTGGGTTTTCTAAGGTGGTCATTCAGCACTGCTCTAGGTATTTTGTAATGGGTGCTTTAAAAATACCTCTGAGATTTTGATTCAACGTAAGAACGGCTACGCTGAGTCAAATCAATGGTCCATCTAGCCCAGTATCTTGTCTTCTGACAGTGGCTGGTGCCAGATGCTTTAGAGGGAATGAACAAAGCAGCCAATTGAGTGATCCATCCCCTGTTGTCCAATCTCAGCTTCTGGCAGTTGGAGGTTAACAGACACCCAGAGCATGAGGTTGTGTCCCTGACCATCTTGGCTAATAAGCTCATGGAGGATAGGTCCATTGATGGCAAATTCTTTTTTGAACCCAGTTATACTTTTGGCCTCCACAACATCCCCTGGCGAGGAGTTCCACAGGTTGACTGTGCATTGTGTGAAGAAGTATTTCCTTATGTTTGTTTTAAACCTGCTGCCTATTCATTTCATTGGTGACCCCTTGTTCTTGTGTTGCGTGACGGGGTCAATAACACTTCCTTATTCACTGTCTCCACACCGGTCATGATTTTATAGCTCTCTGTCATACCCCCCTTCAAGAGGAACTGGTCTCAGGCTCCTCCTACCTGAAGTCAATGGCGCTGAGGCCGATCAGCATCCCAGTGAGCACAGTGGACTCCTCTCGCAGCATGATAGCCCCGTCGTCGTAAAACCTTCTGTGGGGAAGGACAGACACCGTTATCCCTGGGGAGGGGGCTGGAGAACACCCAGCAACACCACACATGCTCCCACACAGCCTTACCACATAGACATGCCTGCCCACTGCTACGAGCTCCATGGGGTCTCCCTGGCATCCGTCCATTCACACTCACGCGGCCTTGCCCTGGAGACCCAGCCAAGCGCTGCGATATGAAGCCCAGAGATCACACTCACATGACCATGCCCCTGCACTGGCTCGTGAAATCCATCGTAAATGCGAAAGGTGCTGTTCTTACCACGCCGCGCCCCCGGGGAGCCCTGTGCTGCATGCGTCTGAGGCACAGGGCGAGGCGCCTGCATCTCACCCGAGCATTGTCGCGGGCTCCCGCGCTCCCATTCAGGAGGCGAGCGGACCGAGCCAGTGAGGGGCAAGGAGGAGTAGGGATGGGGTCCTCCTTTGCCCCAGGGGCTGGGAAACGTGAGCCACACAGCAACCCTACTGCTCCGACCAAAGGGCAGCAACGTATGGTGGGGATTTGTAGCCTCCAAGGGAAGCCCATCCTGCTACAGTCTTCTGTGGATGGGGCCCGTAGGCTCTTCCTACCAACACAGCCCCAAGACGGGCAAACGCTGGGCTCCCTCGGTCTCGCCCCGGCTGTGGGCGAAACGGCCTGTCTGCACCCCGCCAGCAGGACGGCGCGCTGCTGTGTGCGGAAGCCGCTCACCTGGTGGTTCTGGTGTCCCTCAGGGCCGTGGTGATGTATTCCGACATGCGTTTCTCCATCAGCGCCACGCGGATCCAGGCCCGGCCCTGCGACAGATCCAGGCACTGGGTGGTTAGGAGGACCTGCCTCTAGTGTCAACATCCATCCATCCACCCACCTAGTCTATCCATTCCCACTGACACCCATCCATCCATCCAGCACAGGGTGCCCATCACCGTAGTCTCTGGGCACTAGCTAGTGTCTTGTGACTGCCCCCTTCAAATTCAGCAGACACCCTTCTGGGAAGGATGGGCACAGGGGTTGCCCCATTAGCTGGTGTCCCTTTCCAGGTTGCCTAGGAGTGGCAGGGGCCCTTTGGCCCAGCGACCCTGCTAGACCCACTGAGATGGGCTCTCTGTCCTTCCCATGTGTCTGCTGCTTTCCCCCCTCCCCTGACGGGACCCGCCCAGCTTGTTGGCTTAGACAGCGGGGGAGCAGCCGCCTGGGGCCCTGCCTGACCTTGGCCCTAGACGTGCTGATGTTCTCCATGTTCTCAATGCTGCTGACGCAGTTGTTGGGGACCTTGCTGCAGGCCAGGCGGATGTAATCCCAGAAGCCGCGCTGCCCATCGGAGCTGAACCAACTGACGGGACCTGGGACAGAGAAGAGGAGACGGCTGGGCTGCGACCAGGAGAGGTCCCTGCCGTCCAGGGGGCCAGCCTGCCTTAAACATTGGCCAATGCTGGAGGCTCCAGACATCCTCCGTAGCAGATGCATGCACACAACAGTTGCACACACACACAGTCAATAGGAGCAGACATCTGCCCACCTGGATGCAGACAATTGCACACAAATATGTGTCCAACAGTTGCACACACGTGCATGCAACAGATGTGCACAAACACTCACGCACGGAAGCGGACATGTACACACTTGTGCTTACGGTAGGTGTGTCCACAGGCAGGTCTCCCATTGCAGAAGTGTGTAAACACGATGCATGCACAGACACACACACGCAGCCGAACGCCCTGCGGGGAGCCCAGCCAGTCCACGCGAGCACACGCACCGTTACCTTTGAAGCGGTGGCTCAGGATCTGCTCTAGAATGGCAGCGAAGTTGATGAACTCCTCCGACGAATCGTCAATGGGCTCCGTGGTGTATTTCTCCAGCAGGGTCTTCACGGAAAATCTACCGGAGAGAAAAATATATATATAGATCACGGACAGGTATGCAGAAGAGGCAGACAAGAGTTTCCTGTGGGGGCCCTCAGGGAGAATCTCTGAAAGGTAGTAAGGAGCAGCAGCTCTCCAGCACTGCCCTGGGACTCAGGAGAGCTGGGGGCTAGTCCTAGTTTTGCCACTGAGCCTGTTGTATGACCTTGGGTTGGGTGAGGCAGCGTGACCTAGTGGATAAAACACCCCACTGGGGGGCGTGGGAGCTGGGTTCAATCCCAGGGCTGTTGGGTGAGCTTGGGCAAGTTGTTCCCTGGGCCTCAGTGTCCCCATCTGTGAAATGGGGGTAATGATACTGACCTCCTTTGTAAAGCTCTTGGAGCTCTATTGATGAAAAGTGTGATAAGAACTAGGGCCTACTATTGCTTCCCCATTGGCCTTGTCTATTTAGCCTGAAAGCACTTTGAGGGTGGGCCTCGCTCTCACTATGTGCATGTACAGCTCCTGGCACGACGGAGCCCTGCAGAACGCTGATTCGCCATCTCCATCGGGGGACACCAGCTCCATACACCCTCCTCCTTGCGTCTCCATTGTGGCCATGATACGATTTCATGATCTGTGGTGCAATTCCCTGGTGGGGGAAGCCGTTACACAGCATCTGCACGTGGACAGAGGCAGCATGCTCTCCTGTGGACAGATATGAGAAGCCCATGCCCGTCTCCAGCTCAGGTTCACTCAGCAAAGTGCTTTAGTCACTAATGAATTAGGCCTCCAATTAAAGAGGCCTATTTAACAGATAGGGAAACTGAGGCACGGAACGGGGAAAGTCAGTGAGGGTGACGGGAACTTGGGAGTGCTGCACCCCTCTCCCCATCACTACATCATGCTCCCCTTCAGGGCCCAGACTAGAACCCAGGAGTCCTGCATGCAAGACATTTGCTTTCCACTCACATCTATGATTATTACGGGTCACACTGTCCGCCCACTCTTGATGGGCACCTGCAAGTGGAAGCCAGTGGGCTGCCAGCAGGAGCGCTCTCTCCTTCCCCACCACGCGGTTTGCCTCTTCTCGTCGCACTGAGGCATCTGCCGTTTCCAGACAGTTCTTCAGACACCTACGCACCCAGCTGTCCTCAGGCCTTCTTAGGGCCCTGTTTTTCAGCACAGAGCGAGCGGAATCCTGCCCGAGTCCCCTGGGGGGCGCGGAGGAGCAGGGCAGGGAGTTGTTGTTCCTGGTTTCAGATGGCATCATTGACATGTCAAACCCTGCAAAGGGCTTTTGCTAGACCAGTGTCAGGCACTGAATCAAAGGGATATTGCAAGGGAGAGACGGACACAGACACAGCGTGGGAGGGAGGCCGGTGGGGAAATAGAGCAGGGGACTGGAACTTGGGACTCCGAGAGTCTAGCCCTAGCTTTGGAAGGGAGCATGGTCTAGTGATCGGAGCCGGAGACTGGAAGTCAAACGATTTAGGTTCTGTTTCCAGCTCTGGGAAAATATGCTTTGGTGGGGAGAATAGAGGGCTGGGATCAGGACTCCTGGGTTCTAGTCTCCGTTCTGCCCCTGTATGAACCTAGGCCAGTCGCTGCCTCGCTCTGTGCCTCGGTTTCCCCATTTGCAGATAAAAGTGACCCACCTGCTGAGGAGCTTGAGGCTTATTTCATGCTTTAGACTCTCATGTGCTGTCTAAGGGCTGTACATGGTGCCATTACTATGTTAGCTACTGTCCTGCCGATGCAACTCTTACCCATTTAAAAGCCCATCTTACTAAGTCACTGACCTAGATGACATCCTGTAGCAGTGAGTTCCAAAGGCTAATCATGCACCATGTTAAACTAGGCCCTTTTACCTACTGGAAATCTGTAGTTTGTAAAATTCAAATAAGTGACCACACACACACTTTCCTATGGAAAATGATTATTTATATTATAGTTGCACCTGGAGGCTCCAGGGGAGATCAGGGCCATGTTGTGCTAGGTGCTGTATAGACCTAAACTGAGAGACAGGCCCTGCCCTAATGAGCTCACAGACTAACTAGCCCGACAGAAGGCAGAAGAGAGGACTATTTTAATCCCCATTTTACAGATGGAGAAACCGAGGCACCGAGAGATGGAGTGACCCCCCCAAGGTCACCCAGGAAGGCTGTGGCAGAGTTGGGACCTGAACCCAGCTCTCCTTAGCCCAGTCCACTCAACCCATCTCATGGCCTTGTGCTTTTCCTCAAGGTGCTGCTTAGCGTCATCCACCCCACAAGATCCCCCTCCTGTCTCTCCCGCCCCCACTCCAGCCTGAGGACATCAGGCCGCCTTTCACCGGAGCTAGAATACATCAGGGGGGAATAAAGACACTAACAGGATTGGACAATGGAGCTTTTCATCTCGGTCTGCTTGGCCACGCTGCTGGAGGCAGCCGCTTGCGTTGCTGAATCAGGGCATCCTTTGTGACACCAGCCCCCCAAGGATCCCATGCCTGAGCTGATCAAACCAATTTCTCTAGTGCTCATGGTGGGGGGAAGGAAAGGGGGAAAATGGTGCTCACAGTTAGAGAGAGAAACTGACATTAGTAAAAGCAGCAAAATAAGGTGCCACTTCTCCAAGGAGCTGGATGCAACGTTAAGTGACTGGTAGCGGTAGCCTGTAATTACACATCAGAGCTGCGGGAGCGCACAGCCCTGCAGAGAACATCCTGCTATTTCCTCCCAGGGAATGGAGTAATTTAGACACCTACGCCCACATGGGCCCTGTTGGTGTCAGCGAGGTGCCCCAGAGGCAGCTGCATGGATCTAGTTGCAGGATGAGTGATTTTAGGCCCTGACCCAGCAAAGTACTTAAGAAAGCACTTAATTTCTAGCATGCGAGTAGCCCCCTTGATGTCAATGGGACAGTCTGCACGAGTCGAGGGTAGTGCTTGGCTGGATCTCACCAGCACCATTTGTGCAAAAGCAAAGTGGGTCTGACTCATCTTAGAATCCTTTGACTGTGTTGATAAAGCAGTGGAGAGAGGAGAACTGCTTGCCCCTAATTGATGTAGGCTTTCAAAAGGTCTTGGACAAGGCCCCTCTCAACGGGGTGTCATGGAGTGAGAGGCAAGGTATTATCATTGCTCGCAGAGGCAGAAAGCGGAACCGGAATAAGGGGCCAATTTTCATCCTGAGCAAAGGTTAACAGTGGCAGCCCGGAGGTTCTGGCCTGGGTCCTGTGCTATTGAACTCAAACATTCAACGGTAGCGTGTATACACACACACACTTGGGAGACCCTCATCAGAATCCCAGTGTATGGGGTTGGTAAGAGACAGTCCATTCCCTGGGCCCAGGGTGGGATTTTACAGACACAGGGTGGGAGTGACTTGCCCAAGGTCACACAACAGACAGTAGCGGAGCTGGGAAGAGAAGCCAGTCCTGGCTCCTAGCAGGCCAGTATCCCATTCACTGGACCACAGTGATGTTACTATCACATCCATTGTAAGGGCTCCTGGTCTCTTCAACGAGCGACACTATTTCTTACAGATCCTATCGATGTTTGCTTGGTAGCCTCTCCGTGCACTCAGGACCGATCCAAGCAGATCTCAAACACAGCCTCTTTAGCATCCCAGAGCAAGAACCTATTCCTGAGCCTTGTGGCTTGCAGGAGCCAGATGGCATCTCTCTCTCCTTTCTGCTGTCAGTTAATTCAGTGCCAGACTGGTCGCTCTGGGGAGTGCCCTCCTCTATTGATCCCAGTCGGGTACAGCATAGGCCACCCCCAGTGACTGCAAAGGAGCCCCAGTAAGAAGGCATGGCTCAGCCTGGCGACGCATCCAACCCATGGCCCACATGAGGATCCATTAAAAGCCAATGCAGTGGCTGTGTCTTGGCCATGGTCCCCTGCTCAGTAGGAACTAGACTGACACTCCCCTCTCCTCTTCAGCAGCCATCATATAACTTCAGACAAATTCTACCACCGTACACGTTTTGCAAAGAGGCAACTACCTGGGAAATCCATCAAACCGCAAGGATCACACCCTGCTGGACTCTAACCCTGATGCCTCCTATTGCACCTGGACCCAAGTCCTGAGTTCTGTAACCCTGGGAGACAGAGGTTTTAATATCCCCATTTTACAGATGAGTAAACAGAGGCAAGGTCAAGGTCCCCCAGCAGGGCCAGAGCCTGGATTGGAATTCAGGAGCATCCATCCTGGTACTCCGTTCGTTAGTGAGCACAGCGTTCCCCAGGCAAGATGTTTCTCAGTCCAGCAGTTGTGCCATTCCCGTTATTAACAACCAGCAACTGCCCCTGTCAAAAGCAGCTGCCCGTCAAGTGTGAGGCCCAGCTTGAAAACGTGGTGGGGTTGGCAGGGAGGAAGCAAGAAAGATGGTCCCGTTGGGAGGGGACTAACTTGGGAGAGCTGGGTTCATTTCTCAGCTCTGCTGCAGCCTCAGGGGGAGGGATAGCTCAGTGGTTTGAGCATTGGCCTGCTAAACCCAGGGTTGTGAGTTCAATCCTTGAGGGGGCCACTTAGGGATCTGGGGCAAAATCAGTACTTGGTCCTGCTAGTGAAGGCAGGGGGCTGGACTCGATGACCTTTAGAGGTCCTTTCCAGTTCTAGGAGATAGGATATCTCCATAAATTAAAATTAAGCCTCCTTGGGCATGTCACTTAGCCGCTCACTGCCTCCATCTTTACGATGAGGAGAACAGCACTGCCCAGCCTCACAGGGACCAGTAAAGCTTGAGGGGCTCAGCTACCGCAGTGCCAAGCGCTGCCGAGACAGGCAGAACCCTTCCCCGAGGACAGTGAAACTGCCCCCACAGACTCCCAGAGAAGGGTTGGGTGGTTCTGCTCCTGGAAAAAGCTGACAAGACCAGATACCAGCAGCACTGCTGGGGCCGGGGGGAGAAAAATCCCCCCCCTTGCTGCTCACAAAGCCATCCCTTCTTCAGGGCAGGCACACACAAAATAAGTGCTTGAATCAGTGGGACCCTGACTGCTTCAAAACTTTTCCTGTCCCCTTTACCAGGTCCAGGGGTCCGGTGTGAGACGGTGCAGTTGGGCCCCACATTGTCTTTTGGGCCCCATCTCTCCCCCAGGGACCAGCCCCCACGATGCTGGAGGAATAACTGCAGGCCCAGTGCTCCTGCGGAAGACAAGGGGAGCCTGGCCTCAGAGGGGATCGCCATTTCCAGTGCAGGGCCCCTGGTAAGGCCAGCAGGGACCATCCTGCTCTTCAGGCCTGACCGGCTGCTGACCCGGAGCGCCAGCTGTGAGCTCCGGCAGTGGGATGAGTGTGTGTGTGTGTGGGGGGGGGGGGGGGGGGG
>NW_020683722.1:0-1533 GCF_002925995.2 Terrapene triunguis
TGAGGGGCATCGGCGTGGGATGCCCGGGGCCAGTTAATGACATTGATGAGGATCGTGTCTGTGTCTCCAATACGAGGATTGATGGATCAATACAGGCCCAGCCGGGCGATCAATGAGGCCCTGTAATTAATTAGTGGTTTAATTACAGCAGTGAGGACAGGACAAGTGGACAAAGGCCCCAGGCCCCATTCCCCGCCCCCCTGAGCCAGCCAGTCCCCGGCTGGGGAAAGCCGGTGTCCCATACAGGGGACAGGCCCCGTGCCCAGGCTGGGGCTCACCCCCCCCCTTTACCCCCAGGTGAGGGGGAGCCAAGGGGCGTGACCCGATCCCGCAGCATCAACAGCGCCCTGAGCCAGGCCGGGCGGCCCCGGAGCCTCCGCGTGCAGAAGGAGCCTCGACGCCACACGATCACCCACGGCATTGACTACGGGGCGGTGAGTGCCCCCGGCCCGGCCCTGCGCCCCCCTCTCCCGACCCGCAGACCCCTGGTATCCCCCGGCCCAGCCCGGCCCAGCGCCCCCCTCTCCCGACCCGCAGACCCCTGGTATCCCCGGCCCAGCCCAGCCCGGCGCCCCCCTCTCCCGACCCGCAGCCCCCTGGTATCCCCCGGCCCAGCCCGGCACCCCCCACTCCCAACCCACAACCCCCTGGGCTCCCCCCAGCCCGGCCGGCGCCCCCAACCCGCAGCCTCCTGGGCTCCCCCCGGCCCTGCGCCCCCCACTCCCAACCCGCAGCCCCCTGGACCCGTCCCGTCCCTGCGCCCCTCACTCCTGACCCGCAGCCCCCTGGGCTCCCCCGGCCCAGCCTGGCCCGACGCCCCTCACTCCCAACCTGCAGTCCCCTGGTGTTCTCTACTGGTGAAGAACAGAAATAATTACTGAAGTCCTAGAGGATGGGGGGGAATGGGACCCGAGGCCTGTCCCCTCTGGGGGGCGCCAGCTCCCATCCAGCCCCAGGGCAGGGACTGGCTGGCTCAGGGGGTCGGGGAATGGGGCAGGGGGCCTGTCCTCTCTAGGGCCGGGGGGGGGGGAGACAGTTTCTTTCCGTCCCCGTCTCTGTCCCCCCCTCCCCGGCCCAGCCGGGCGGAAGCCGGGGCTTAGGGGCCATTGTCTCGGCGCCGCGGGAAGTGCTGCGCTCAGCGGCCGGGGGCTTAGCCAAGCACAGGGTTCCCCCCCCCCCTCAGACTGGGCTCCCCCGGGGCCGGACCCCTCAGTCAGCGCCAGGCTGGGCTGCCGAGCGGGAGCCACCGGAGAGGGGCAGAGAGGAGATGTGAAGGGGGCAGCGCGGAAGGGGAAGGACACAGGGGGCTCCCCCGCACGGGAGCGGGGGTTGGGATGAGGGCGGGGGCTCCCTGCCAGCCCCCCCACCTCGCCATGCGGCGCTGCCCCCTGCTGTCGCTGCTGCTGGCACCCGGGGCTGTTCAGCGCGGCTACACCATCCTCATCCTGCCCCTGGGCACCGGGCTGCGTAGCTGGGAGGCGGAGCACTTCTTCCTGGGGGTGAGTGACAGCTCCGCCCTCGGGAACCCAGGCG
>NW_020683723.1:0-2228 GCF_002925995.2 Terrapene triunguis
CCCCCCGGGCCTCGAACCGCTTCATACCCTGCATTGGGTGGGGAGCAAGGAGGGTCAGATCCCTGGGGCCCATCCAGCCCGGTATCCCACCTCTACCACCACAGATCAGACCCCCAGGCCCAGCCTGGTATTATCCCACTACTGCCACCACAGATCAGAGCCCCGGGGCCCACCCAACCCGGTATCCCACTACTGCCACCACAGATCAGACCCGCACTGGGGCCCATCCAGTCTGGTATCTCCTGCCCTAGATCAGACCTAAGAATTCCCCTGCCCCAGTTTAATGCCCCGCTGCTGACACCACCAGTCCAAGCCCTGGGCCCATCCAGCTCAGTATCCACCCCCCAGCCTGCTGGTCTCCCCCATACCAGGAAGGGGGGAGGCACGTTGATGAGGCACCCGCTGTCGTCGATAATGGTGACGCAGTCCAGGCCGTGGCGCTGCCCCACCTCATAGTCGTTGTGGTCGTGGGCCGGGGTGATCTTCACTGCGCCTGGGGGGCGGGGGGGCAGGCGTCAGACATGCTTCGCGATTCGCTGCAGCCCAAGTGCCCCTCCCCTTTCACCCCCAGCCTCACTCCACTCCCCAGGCACTGACCTCGCTGAGAGCCCACCAACAACCCTGGGACCTGTCCCCAGCCCCATATTCACTCCACACCACATAGCCCCTCCCATGACTCTGGGCCCTGCCCCCCCACCCCAAGTCACTCCACCCCCTTCACTTCCCTTGGCTGGGCCCCTCCTGTATTTCACATCACACCTCCCTAGGCCCCGCTCACATTCACTAGGCCCTAGCCCCATTGGCTTCTTTGTCAGGCCCCTCCCCCATTCCCACCTCTCCTCCAGGCCCCGCCCCTGCCCTAGGCCCCGCCCCCACATACCAGTCCCGAAGCCCATGTCCACGAAGTCGTCGCAGACGATGGGCATGCGCCGCCCAGTGAAGGGGTGCAGGACGCGCTTCCCATGGAGATGCTGGAACGGGGAGGAGACGAGGGGGTCACTTGGGGGACCCCAAAACCAGACACTCCCAGGGATCACCCAGCAACCTCCCCCTCCCCCCCAAGCTCACACGCTCCGCACCCAGGGCAGGTACCTGGTAGCGGGGATCCTGAGGATGCACCGCCACGGCCGTGTCCCCCAGCATGGTCTCCACCCGCGTCGTCGCCACAACAACCTCCTCGTCTGTGGGGAGAGAGTCAGACGGTGAGACCCCCCCGAGCCAGCCCCACCCCCACCCTGGATCAGAACCAGCCCCCCCTACAGGGGACGTGCCCCATTCCCTGCCCCACCCCCACCCCAGATCAGAACCAGCACCCCCTAACGGGGGCCGGGCCCTGTGTCCCATTCCCTGCCCCGGATCAGAACCGGCGCCCCCTACAGGGGACAGGCCCCGTGCCCCATTCCCTGCCCCCGAGCCAGCCAGTCCCTGCCCTGGGGCAGATCGGAGGGAAAAGGCCCCATGTCCTGCTCCCAGCCCCCGTCCCCCTCCCTGGCCCTACCTGAGTCCTCGAGCTTGTAGGCGAATGACACCAGCACCCCAAATTCCACCTTGTCCTTGTACCCGGGGACGGGCAGGAGGGTCCGGCCGGGCAGCTCCTTCTTATCCACCTGGGGGGGGGGGGGGAAGCCCAGACCACCCCCCCCCCCCCCCCCCCCCCCCCCCCCGCCCCCCCCCCCCCCGGCAGCTCCAGCTCCCCCCACACACCTCGATGTCGGAGATGGCAGAGTGCAGGGTGCAGGACCAGTTGACCAGGCGTTTGCTGCGGTAGATCACCCCCTCCTCGTGCAGCCGGACGAAGGCTTCCTGGACAGCGTAGGACAGTTTCTGCGGAGCAGCGAGAGGAGAGGTGAGATCCCGGTCCCCTGCCGGAGAGACGTCGGACCACACATCCCCGTGTCCTGCGCCCCGCACTGCTACCCAGGGAGGGAGATTCTCCTACGTGCGGAGCAAGTTCCCACGGGGCCGGCTCTGACCCACACCACCCCAGTGTGACCTCTGACATCCCCCCGGGGATAGGGATCAAGGGATATTCTCTGCATTGGAGGCGGGGGCACACCACTGCACAGGGCAGAACTGGGGAAAGGCGGGGCGGGGGGGGTGATAGAACCTGCATGGACCCACCTCCAGGGCCAGATGGGAGCTGGCGCCCCCTAGAGGACACATTTCCTGGGCCCCTTTCCCCCCCCCCCCCCCCCCCCACCTAGTCAGTCCCTGCCCTGGGGCCGGAC
>NW_020683724.1:0-1193 GCF_002925995.2 Terrapene triunguis
GGACAGTCTGCTCCGAGAGAGGAGGCTCCCCCCGAGTCCTGCCTGGCCTTCTACGGACACCGGCCGGTGACTCCATGACACCCCCACCCCAAACCTACCGTCAGTGCTCTCCGGGTCCGAATCGAAGAAGGGCTCGTAGTCCTGGCTGGGAGAGTCCTCGTCCATCACAAAGAGACCTGGGGAGCCGCAGAAGGGCCCGTGAGGAGATGCGACCACCTCTGGGGTGGGGCGCTGGGGCTGGGTATCCGGGGACCCCTTGCCCGGTGCAGGGAAGTGGCCCTCTCTGGGGTGGGGCGCAGGGGCTGGGTGTACAGGTCCCCTTGCCTGGTGCCGAGATGCAGCCCCTCGGGTGAGGGGCTAGGTATACGGGGACCCCTTGCGTAGCACCGAGATGCGTCCCCTCTGGGGTGGGGCGCACAGATCCCTCCGCCTGGCACCGAGATGCGTCCCCTCTGGGGTGGGGCGCACAGATCCCTTTGCCTGGCACTGAGATGCGTCCCCTCTGGGGTGGGGCACGGATAGAGACCACACACACCCCCCATCGGGGGCACGGACTCACCCGTGGTGTCGCTGGGGGGCTGCTGCTTCCCGGGTGCCTCCATCTCCCTGGGCGCCGGCACGTTTTTCTCCTCTTCCTCCTCCTCTTCCTCCTGCCCCCCCGCGGCCTCGGCCGGGGCTCCCTGGGCGCCCGCTGTCCAGTGGGGGCCGGCGGGCGGGTCCTGGGGGGGGCAGCTCCGGGAGTAGGGGCTGGGGGGGGGCCGAGGAGCGGGCGGGGGCCGGGCGGCGTAGGTAAAAGCCGTGGTCTTGTGGACCACGGCGATGTCCTCCAGGTAGCGGCGGGCGGCGTCGCCCAGGGCCCCGCAGCCGTGCTGGGTGTAGGCGAAGCCGCCCGGCTGCGGGGCCCGGTACGCCGTGATCAGAACCACCTCGTTCCCCGTCCGGCGCCGGTACCGCTCGGCCTCCGCCACCAGCCCCGCCCAGCTCTCCCGGTGGTTGTCGGCCATGCCCGTCATCCTGGCCTGGGGGAGACACGGGGTGAGCGCCAGGACGCCTGGGATCTCTCCTTGCCCGGAGTGGGGGGTATCGGGGGGGGGGGAGGGGCAGAGCCAGGACGCCTGGGTTCTCTCCTTGCCCGGAGTCGGAGGCATCGTGGGGAGCAGAGCCCGGACACCTGGGTTCTCTCCTTGCCCGGA
>NW_020683725.1:0-1290 GCF_002925995.2 Terrapene triunguis
GAATATTTACAAAGGTAACAAATGGGTTTTCATGATTTCTCTGTCTTAGGCTCTTCTCAATTTAGTCCCAAGTGTTTTAAAAAATGTTCACAATGTCCGTTACTACATGATTCCCAGGCCCAAGACGCTCCACTCCAAAGTCCCAGTGCACCTACGCGAAAATCCGGTCAATGTGGCCGGGGATCGACGAGAAATCCTCGTAGGAGAACTCCTCGTAGGTCTCGTGGAGGTAGAGCTCAAGCCTGTTGATCAGGTTCCGGGGTAGGGCGATCTTAGTGGGCCCTCCGTGGTAGCAGACATGTCCCCTCCATGCCACAATCAGGTACTCGGGGATCATGGCCCGACATAGCATGGCGGCATACGGCCCCGGTTTCTGCATGCTTTCCCGCAGCATGCGTTCTCTCTGGGTGTCCGGGATCCTCAGGAGGGTGATGTCGCTCATGACGCCCTGCTTTGAATTAGGGAGGGGAATGTTAGTATTGGGACTGCTTTACAGCCACGCGGTGGAGGGAGAGGGGCAGCATACAGGGATCTTTCCCTGGGACAGCCGCGAGGGGGTGGGACAGGGGCAGAGTTGATGCTGTCCTGATTGCTGGCAGCAGAGACTGGCATTGCTTTCAATGTGAAAGGAGGCCAGTGCTACTGCTGGAGTTTTAAGCAGCCACAAGTCTGCGGCTTACCATTATTGCCCGCTCCAGAAGTTCAGGTCTCCAGCCACAGTTCTCTGAACAGTCCAAGACCTCCGCAAGTCCACAGGCACTGAAGGCGACGGCCGAAAATTCGACCTTGTCCTGAGTGCGCATGTGAGAGGTTCAGTGCATGGTCTTGTTCACAGAGAAAGACTAGGTTCTTTGTATACAATTTCATTTATCTGTCTCAGGAATTCACTCCCTTTTTAAAATTCACACAGACACATCTGCGACTGTCTCCCAACCCAGCCTGTCAGCACACTCCCAGAGGCTAGCGCAGATTAGGCGGAGGAAGAAGAAGACGCGTGAAGACATGTTCACAGAACTAATGGGCTGCTCCCGAGCCCAGGCAGACCAGCAGACACAGTGGAGGGAGAACTTGTCACAAATGCACCGAGCAGTCATGGAACGGGAGGAGAGGTGGCGTCAGGAGGACCAACAGGCTACTGAAAAGCTGCTTGGACTAATGAGGGAGCAAACGGACACGCTCCGGCGCCTTGTGGATGTTCTGCAAGACCGGAGGCAGGAGGACAGAGCCCCGCTGCAGTCTATCTGTAACCGCCCTCACCCGCCACCAAGTCCCACACCACCCTCACCCAAA
>NW_020683726.1:0-2099 GCF_002925995.2 Terrapene triunguis
CCCCCCCCAACAGTGCAGCGCCCCCCACCGAGCCCCCCGCCCCACCCCCTGGAGCCCGGCGCCCCCATCTCGGCTCTCCCGCAGGCCCCCTGTACGGCTCAGTGCGCCGGGCCTGGCAGGCCTTCCTGGACACCACGGAGCGGCTGGGCCGGCTGCACCGGGACACGCAGCGGGCGCTGCTGGCGGAGGAGCTCGCCCGCCTGCGGGGCTGGCAGCGGGACAACTACCACCGCAAGCTACTGGGCGGCTTCCGCGAGGCCCGCGAGCTGGAGAGCGGCTTCCGGCGCGCCCAGAAACCCTGGGCCCGCCGCCTGTGCAAGGTGGGGGCTGCCCGGGGGGCCACATGGGGGGCAATGCATGGGGGCAGGGGGTGGGGCGCCACGCTGGGGGGTGCTGCCTGGGGGGCATAGGGCAGGGGGTGGGGCGCTCCTGGGGGGCGGGGCAGGGCGGCGTATTGGGGGGTGCAATCAGAGTGGGGGGCGCTGCACAGGGGGCACTGGGCGGAGGTTGCCGGGGGGAGGTTATGGGGATCAGGGAGGGTTGTGGGGGGATCACTGGGGTCCATGGGGTGGGAGTCAGCGGGGCTGCGGAGTGGGGAGGGGTCAGGGGCCCTGGGGGTCCCAGCCCCGCTTGCAGCCCCTGGTTTCGCCCCTCCCCCAGGTGGAGAAGGCCAAAGCCTCGTACCACCGGGCCTGCCGTAAGGAGCACGCGGCCGCGGGGCGGGAGCAGCTGGCCCCGGGGGGCCCCCCCCTGGCCCCCGACCGCCAGCGCGCCCTGCGGGAGGAGCGCCAGCGCCACACCCTGGAGACGCACAAGGTGGGCGTGCCCGGCCGCGCACCCCTCTCCCCGGCACCGGATCCAGCCTTGGACAGCCTCGGGGAGGCCCCGCTCCGCGGGCCGGACCCCCAGGGGTCCCGCTCTTCCGCCAGGGTCAGCCCCACGGCTTCCCCCCGCCAGTGACAGACCCCCCGAGAGAGCCCTGTACCCCCGGGGGGCAACCCGCCCCCTCCTGTGCCGCCCAGCTGGCGGGACGGATGGACGCTCCTTGGGCAGCAGAGCGAGGAGTTACCCCCTGGCCCGCTCTGATGCCCCGGAGCCGGGCCCAGCGGTGACCCCCTGGCTCCTGCTCGGTCCCTGTCCCAGCTCGGGGGCGCCACCCCCCCACTTTGCTCCCTGGCTGGTCAGATCCGGCCAGGCTCCTGCAAGGGGGGGGGCCCTCCACGGCCGTTAGTTGCCGGGTCGCCAATGTCCAGGTGATGGGTCTCCGGGGCCAGGCCCAGGCCCCAGACAGCCGGCGCGGGTCGCAGCTGCGTCTCTGGGTCTCCGGGGGGAGTAACCAGCCCTGTGCCACCCGCAGGGCACAGTGCAACTCATCGGGGAAACCGAGGCACGCACCGTGTTCCTCCAACTGATTGCAGAAAATTCCCACGCCTGGTTAACGAACCCCCCCCCCCCCCCCCCCCCCCCCTTTGTCCAGACTGCTGGGCCCCCCCCCCCCCCGCCCCCGCTGAATGGGTCCAGGGAAGGCCCTTTCTTCTCCTGGCCTTGGGGCTGCCCCGCCCCCGGAGCCCCCCTGACGCTCCTGCCCCCCAGGAGCGGCAGCACTACGAGCAGGCGCTGGCGGAGCTGACCCGGGCCAGCCCGCGCTACGTGGAGGAGATGGAGTCGGTCTTCGAGCAGGGCCAAGAGTTCGAGCAGAGACGCATCGACTTCCTCAAGGAGGCCTTGACGGCTCTGCAGCGCCGGCTGGACCCCACCGCCCACCCCGGGTAAGAGAGACCCCCCCCCCCCCCCGCCGGACCCCCCCGCCCACCCCGGGTAAGAGAGACCCCGCCCCCCGCCGGCTGGACCCCCACCCCCCACCCCGGTTGGGGTCAATGGTGGGGGAGCAGATTGGGTCTGGGGGCGGGAGGCCACTGGGAAAGCCGGGCTGGGCCAGGCGTGGGAGTGCAGGGGAGGAGTTGCGGGGGATGGAGGAGGCTGGGTCAGGGGGGGTTGGACTGAGACACCCCCCACCCGTTGGGGGGGCTGACGTCCCCCTCCCCCCCCCCTCCCGCAGAGTGCAGGCTGCGCAGACCCAGCTCCGCCAGGCCATCGGC
>NW_020683727.1:0-3337 GCF_002925995.2 Terrapene triunguis
CTATGCAGCTGCAAGCCCCACGCCAGAGCCTGGCAACTGCGACACAATGCTGTCCAGGACCGCCTGGTAAGGGCCATCAACCCGCGCCTGGGGGAAGTCACCGTTAACCGCACCGTCCCCGGCACCGACAGCCTGCTGCGCCCAGACATGGTCATCACGGACGAGGTCGGAAAAAAGGTCATCCTGGTCGACATAACGATCCCGTTTGAGAACAGGACCCCGGCCTTCCGTGAAGCCCGAGCCCGCAAGCTTGAAAAATACGCCCCCCTGGCTGACACCCTGCGGTCCAAGGGCTACGAGGTACACACAGACGCTCTGCTTGTCGGGGCCCTGGGTGCCTGGGACCCGTGCAACAAGCGAGTGCTGAAGACCTGTGGAGTGGGCCGTCACTACGCACGGCTCAGGAGACGCCTAGTGGTCTCAGTCACTATCCCTTGGTCCCGGGCCATCTACACGGAACACATCACCGGCCACCGCCAATACCAAGAGTGAGCCGATTAGACCTCGCCCACCTGCAAGGGAGAAGGGACTCGCTAACACCCTCCCCCCCCCCGCTGGGCCTTTTCCCCTGAATCCCGAACCTACCCAACCTAACTGAATCCCACCTCGTGAGGGTCGCCCCATCACCATTACCCAACCCACCTACTTGTACCTATGGCTATTTGTACCCCCTGTGTGGATGATTGACCCTCACTGCTTACCAACTGTGTCTTGATCTCGCCCACCGCTTACCCCCCCCATTGGAGACATTACAGTCTGTATGTATTGTGTGCTGCCAACCCCAACATAACAACATCCCCCCCATACTCTGTATGTTCCCCCCAATGATCGACAACTGACTCTTCGAATCTTTTGTACCGTTTATTTTTAAATATTCTCGATTTTATCAGTGTAATCATCTCTATTATCTGATAAACTGCTACACTGATGATACACTATGCAATATATCTGCTACTCTAAACAAGAGCTACTGGAATGCATCCTACTGCTCCTAAAACACAGCCCAAACCGCTGGCCACTACTCCAGCGTGTCACCGGGTCCCCACCACCGCCTTGCACAAGCTCCCAGCCGCTACCACCGATTCTGCCGAGAGCGGTCCTCAGAGCGCTTCCCCGAAAAAGACCCCTGGGGTTTCCAAGCCACGGCGAACCAGCAGCTGCAGAGGAAAGAGCGAGCGCGGAAAAGACCCCCCAGATGCTGCCGCAGGAAGCTCCCGCATCCCAAGACCAGCCTGCAGGGACATCACGGAGAGGAGGAACATCCACCCCGCTCCTCAGCCACTGAGAGGTCACCCCGCCGTGGTCCTGCCGCCGGTAGACTCTCCGGCCGACCGGCCGCAGCTGCAGCCACCAGGAGTCTGCCCTGCCGTACTCCTGCCGCCAGGGAAGCCCCGCACCGATGGCCAGCTGCAGGGAGCCCGCCACACCACGCGCCTATCGCGGACCGCTCGCCTACAGCTGCGGCCGCTGAGAGATGGCCCCCCCGCACCCCTGCCGCCCGAGAACCCCACTGCCCAGCTGCTGTTCCTCCCGCCAGGGGACCGCTTCCTCGGGTCCCAGCCGCCTGGGAAACCCTCCGTCGCCCAGCTGCTGCTCCGGATGCCGGGTAAGTGCCCCACGGAGCCCCAGGACCTACCCGCACGTGGGGACTCTCCCGCAGCCCCCCCACCGCCCATGCGGCCGGGGGACCCCTGCCCCGCATCCCAGCCGCTGCCCCATGTGCAGACTGGGGACCCCGGCGGCGTGCTCCAGCCGCTGCCGCCCGGGACGCCGAGTGACCTCAGCCCCGCTCCCCGGCTGCCGCTACCCGAGCAGCCCGGGGAGCCCCGCGGCGTGCTGCCGCCGCCGCTCGGTACTCCGGGTGACCCCCGCCCCGCGCCCTGGCCGCTGCACCCCGGGCAGCCAGAAAAGCCCCACAGCGCGCTTTGGCCGCCGCTGCCGGGGCCGTAGAGGGACCCCTGCCCCGCTCCTTGGCCGCTTTGGCCCGAGCGGACCCGCGGCACGACGCAGCCGCCGCCGCTTGGGCCACTATGGGACCCCTGCCCCTCTCCCCGGCTGCCACTGACCGGGCAGTCCGGGAAGCCCTGCGGCGTGCCCCGACCGCCGCCCGGAACGCTGGGGGACCCCTGCCCCGCTCCCTGGCTGCCACTGCTCGAGCAGACCGGGGAACCCTGTGGCGTTCTCCGGCTGCCGCCGCCACCCGGGACGCCGGGTGACCCCAGCCCCGCTCCCCAGCCGCTGCTGCCTGAGCGCCATGGGGAGCCACACCGCCTGCCCCAGCCATCGCTGCCTGAGCCCCTGGGGGTCTCCTGCACCGCGCCGCTGCCGCCTATGCAGCCAGGGGACCCCCACCACATGCCCCGGCCGCCACCACCAGAGCGGCTGGGGGCTTCCCTCCCTGGGCTCCAGCCACCACTGTGCGCAATGCCCGAGGAGCTCCTTGATGTGCCCCAACAGACGGGACCCCGGCCCGCCGCCAGCCAGCTGCCACAGAGCCCGAGAGAATCGCCCATCCACCACTCGACACTCCAGCTGCCGAACGATCCCTACGCGGTTCACCAGCTGCTTCAGCCACCGGGGGACCCCTCAACCACCCCGCTACTGCCCCAGCAGCCAGGGACCCCCTCCATGTTCCTGCTGTCCCAGCCACCAAGAGACCCCCACACCGCCCCGCAGCAGCTGCACCCATCGAACACTCCCCCCCATTCCCCCCAGTCACCACGGGAACTCTGCGCTACCCCCCCAGCCGCCTCGAGACGTCTCCCCTGTTCTTTTGCGATCCCCGGACACGCCCCCTGCTCACCAGCAGCTCCAGCCGCCACGAGACGGCTCCCCTGTCCTCCAGCGGCTACCGGACACTCCCCCTGCCCTCCAGCAGTCTCCGCCGCTGCGAGTCGACTCCCCCGACCCCCAGCAGGACGCCCCTACTGGGGACACCCCCCCACCGCTGGGACCCCCACCCCACAGGGGACTAACGGCGACACCATCCACCTGACGTACCCCCCTCGCCGCTGATGCACTCATCTGCTTGCTGCCCCGACATTTCCACCTCCTCGGGGGAGTCACCAGGCACCTGAAGAGGTGCCACGGCAAATCCATCACCTTCAGCTGCGCCCGCTGCAGCCTGCCCTTCGAATCCCAGAAGAGGTGCAAGGCACACCAGGCCAGCTGCAAGAGAGCCCATGCAGCGGCAACTCTGGCTCCGGCCTCCCGCTCTCCTGCGCCCCAGCCCACTGCTCCTGCACCACAAGGAAGCCGGATGCCCCCGCCAGCCCCTACACCGAATCCCCCCCCAGTCTCCGAGCCGGTGGCCCAGGGCCCCACCACCGAGACGACG
>NW_020683728.1:0-1284 GCF_002925995.2 Terrapene triunguis
TGGGGGGGCACAGAGCCCCTGGCATTGGGGAAGGGGACTGGAGGCACGACAGAACCCCCGGCATAGGAGGAAAGGGGGCCCTGCTGTATTAATTTAGACTCATAGACTCATAGACTTTAAGGTCAGAAGGGACCAATATGGTCATCTAGTCTGACCTCCCGCATGATGCAGGCCATAAATGTTGACCCCCCCACTTTCCCTTAACTCTGCTGTTGAAGTCTCCAGACGGACTAAGGAGGCCGGAGGGGTTGGCCTAACCCTGTCACTGTCCAGCATTAACCAGTGTGAAGCAGGGTGGGGGTCTGGCACATGACATCCCAGCAGACGGTGAGGGCGTGACGCTTAGTCCAGTGGCCGGTCTCTCTCCCCAGGGTCCCTTCGGTTCGGGACCCCGAGAGGGATTGGTGGGCAGAACAGCCTCCCCTGCCCCCCGCGCTTCGCCCATCGATTAGCCCTCGTTTCCGACATGCTGGGCGCGGGGCGTTGACTCACGGGCCCTTGAGATACATCAGGCGGCCATTTTCTTTGGACTCTTGCCTCTCCCCCTCCCCGTTCGTCCCTCGTCCCTCCATGTCGGCTGCTCTAGGGGATCGGGACAGTCATGATCTCGCACTTGGCTGGTTATCAGCACTGCACACAGACCCCTGGCTTGGGGGGCAGGGTGCGGTCCCCGGGCACAGGGGGAGGGGTAAATTGGGCGCACAAAGTCCCTGGCATGGGGAGATGGGGGGTTCCAGGAAGTCCTTGAAACACTGGTAGCTGGGAGGAGGGCAGGGTTGGCTGGGAGTCTCCCAAAACGGGGCTCGAACTCCCAGCCAGTCTGGGAGATTTTAGAGGCTGACAGTCCGGCGGCGCAGTGGGGCTAAGGCAGGTCCCCTGCCTGCCCTGGCCCTGCGCGGCTCCCGGAAGCTGCTGGCACGTCGCTGCGGCCCCTAGGAGGGGGGGCAGGTGGGTCCACACTTTGCCCCCGCCCCAAAAGCTGACTTCAGAGCTCCCATTGGCCACACCCCGCACCCCCTCCTGCACCCAAACCCCCTGTCCCAGCCCTGAGCCCCCTCCTGGAGCCTGCACCCCCCTCCCGCACCCCAACCCCCTGTCCCAGCCCTGAGCCCCCTCCTGGAGCCTGCACCCTGCACCTCACCCCGCACGCCAACCCCCTGCCCCAGCCCTGAGCCCTCTCCTGGAGCCTGCACCCCACACCCCCTCCCATACCCCAACCCCCTGTCCCAGTCCTGAGCCCCCTCCTGGAACCTTCACCCCACACCCCCTCCTGCACCCCAACCC
>NW_020683729.1:0-1982 GCF_002925995.2 Terrapene triunguis
CGATGACCTCTCGAGGTCCCTTCCAGTCCTAGAATCTATGAATCTATAAATGTGCAGCAAAACAGTCTTTAAAATTACATGCATCTGTTCTGACAATATTAACTCCCTGAACACTGGATGGATTTAAAATCCTAAACACAAGAAGGATAGTGCTAGCCGTCCGGTTCGGCATGTTGTAGCCATGTACATTCTAGCTTTCTAAAAAACACACAACTGCACAGTGATTCCTGTACAAATCCTTTTGAATGAAGGGATGAGAGGAGAATGTGTGCCTTGTTTCATACTGTAAGTCTGCATGTCAATCCTTTTGGGTTAGGTTACAGCCCCTATTACAAATCCTGACATGAAAAGATTAGCCTGTCTGAACCCCAGCCAGACCAAAACCGACAACCTATTCTTGAATGGTAAAAGGGTTTGCTTCAGAGCAGCATGACCTCTTTATGGAGACTGAGAATACCACTTTTAAACTCCTGATGACTCGGGGAGCGGGGAGACCAAATATAGGACACAAACTCCAATTTACTGCATTGTTCTGCCATTAGACTACAAAACAAACACAAAATCATTTTCAAATAGTAGTTTCATATTTGGTGGCTAGCTGAACAGCTCATTTCTAACCTCAGTTCTGCTGCTTCTATCATCCCCTGCCAATATGCATGTGCATTCATAGAGTTGCTGATTTTTCTAGAGTACAGCAACAGTTACTGTGTATCCAAGTTAGAAATTAGGTCCTAATTTGGAGGAGTAAAACTGGAACAGAAACCCAAGGTCCTGATTTAAGTGCAGTATAACAACTATAATGAGCTCAGATGGTTATTTCTTTGTTTCATAGATTACTATTAACAGGAAGAGTATTTTCTAAAGAGAAACCCTTTGCTTTCTGAGAGAATGTCAGCCTCTGGGCAAGGGCATAGCACGGAGACGCTGCCATTGCAGAACTTGCATTATATTCACTTTCCACTTCAGGGAAAACATATGAGATGGTCCTACTTATTAGATTCTTAGCCTTCCAGACCCCCCCCCCCCAAAAAAAAGGCAAGCCTAAAAATCCATCCATTATACAGAGTATCCACAACATCCATTGCAACCTCTCATCACAACAGGAGCAGGTTGTAATAATCCATTAATAAAATAAGACCCAATCTCTTCTGGATACAAGATATTTTCTGAGTTGCTCATCACTGTATTTTATTAAACAATTATATGTAAAAAGTGACACCCAGTATACTAATAAAAAGCATGATACAGTAGCTACCACACACAAGCTGATTCCAGCAGAGTTGTGAAAAAACACAGATTTTTTCTAAGGAAAAAAACGCAACAAAACCATACACTTTTCTTGGGGGAGAGGGGAGGACGTTAATTCTCCTCTCCCCCCACCCCGGTTTATTCATTCTTTGAATGTCTGCACCATGCTGAAGTATTTATATGAACATATTTGAAAGATCTTTTATACTAGAAATTAGGGGCTCCAATTTCAATCTCAGTGAAAACTTCAACAATTCTAAAAAATTCAAAAGGAAAGCAAAGAGACCATCAAAGTTCTTGTTATGCGTATTAGGACACAATAAAATGTTATAGCAAGGAAGCAGTATGGATGGCGTCACTGATGACCACAGAAGAAATTTGGCTAGTGGTTGCAATCAACTGTCATTAGGAAGTTATTTACCCAGTAGAGCCAAAACTTTCAAGGGTGGGTTCTTATAATTATACTCCTGAATTTGTGACCTAATTTTCAGAAGGGCTGAGCACTCCTACTGAATTCAGAGAGAGAGACTGGGTGCTCTGCCCTTTTGAAAATCAGGTCATTTATTCAGCAGTTTAAATACAGACTTGCACAGAGTGGAACCTATCAACATTTTATAAAGTCTTGGCCTATCTATTTAGTTGCCTTACGTATAACATATTACTGGAGTTTTTCTTTAAAGTTCAATCTCTTCATTAACGACTTAGATATTGGCATAGAAAGTACGCTTATTAAG
>NW_020683730.1:0-1585 GCF_002925995.2 Terrapene triunguis
GAACCGCCTCAAGGCCGTGAGAGAGGTCCTCGTCGGGCCCCCGTCCTACTGCACGATCCCGCCCAAGCGCCTCCACAACTACTTCCACGGAGAGTTCGACGGCGTGCCCAGGAACGATGCGCCGCGCCCGGAGGGCCTCCGCCCCCTGCCCCGCATTACCGATGCCGACGACCTGGAGGCCGACTTCACCCCCAAAGAGGTGACGGCCAGGCTCTCCAGAACCAAGAACACCGCACCTGGAAGAGACCGCATCCCCTACAGCCTCCTAAAGAAGCGAGATCCCGGCTGCCTCGTGCTCTCCAGCATCTTCAACTTGTGCAAGCGATTCGGCCGATCTCCCACCTCCTGGAAGAAGGCCATGACCGTCTGGATCCACAAGAAGGGCGAGCGAGACGACCCCAGCTACTGGAGACCCATCTCCCTCTGCTCCACGATGTACAAACTGTACGCCAGCTGCCTGGCAGCCAGGATCACGAAGTGGGCGACGACCGGGGGAGCCATCAGCCCCGCCCAGAAGGGCTTCATGCCGTCGGAGGGGTGCTACGAGCACAACTTCCTGCTCCAGACCGTCATCCAGACCACCAGACGGACGCGGAAGCAGTGCGCGATAGCGTGGCTCGACCTGGCCAACGCCTTCGGGTCCGTCCCCCACCACCACATCTTCGGCATCCAACTCCTGGAGCGTGTCAGAGACCTTTCTCCACCTGATCCGGGAACTGTAAGAGGGCTGCAGCACCACCATCCGCTCGGTAGAAGGGGAGACCACCGAGATACCGATCCGCAGCGGCGTGAAGCAGGGCTGCCCCCTCAGCCCGATCGTCTTCAACCTCGCCATGGAGCCACTCCTGTGGGTGATCTCCGACGGCGCTGACGGCTTCGACCTGCACGACAAGAGGGTGAGCGTCTTGGCCTACGCGGACGACCTGGTCCTGATCGCGGACGGCCCCGAGAGGCTCCAGGGCTTGCTCGACACCATCGGGAGAGCCGCGGACTGGACGGGACTCCACTTCAATGCCAAGAAGTACGTGTCCCTCCACGTTGACGGGAGCAAGAGGGACTCGGTACTGATGACGGAGTTCCTCATCCAGGGCGAGTCCGTCGTTCCCCTGGCGGAGGGGCAGGCGTACCAGCACCTCGGCACGCCGACGGGCTTCCGCGTCCGGCAGACCCCCGAGGACACCATCCGGGAGATCCTGCAGGAGGCTGCCAAGATCGACGTATCCCTGCTGGTGCCATGGCAGAAAATCAACGCCCTCAACACCTTCCTGATCCCCCGCACCGCCTTCGTCCTGAGAGGATCCGCCGTGGCAAAGGTGTCCCTCAACAAGGCAGACAACACCATCCGGCACCTGATCAAGAAATGGCTGTCCCTGCCCCAGAGAGCCAGTAATGAGCTCGTATACATCGCGCACAGGCACGGTGGCGCCAACTTCCCCCCCATGGGAGACCTGTGCGACATCGCGGTCATCATGCACGCCTTCCGCCTCCTGACGTGCCCGGACGCCAAGGTGAGGAACGTTGCGACGACCGCCCTGCGCGCCGTCATCGGGAAGCGAATCGGCAGACCTCCCTCCAACAGGGACGT
>NW_020683731.1:0-1098 GCF_002925995.2 Terrapene triunguis
AAAAGTTGAGGTGCCTTTATTATTCTTTTGTTCCATTCTTTGTTTCTATGGGGAATGCACTATCACGGACTTCCTTTTAAACAAGTAAAACTAAAACTTAAAAAAGCAATGGCTGTTGAAAATAGCAATTCCAGTCTTAATAACCACTGGGAAGCATTTCTTGCTCAATTCTACTTTTTCTGCAGCAAGTTACAGTGGATCAGTATATTTGATTTGGGGGGGAAATGAAGTAACAGCTGCCCAAATTGAGCTTGAGCACTCCTGAATTTTGAGGGTGTTCAAATCTGGAAGGCAGGTGCTAGATTCCCTTTCTGAATATTAGCTATATCTGGAAAGGAAAAGTCAATTTCTGCTTCCATGGCTCAGAAGTGGAAATCCTCCTAAGTGCCTGGTACTGTATCTAAAGCTGCCCAGGTCCAGAGCCTCCCCTCCCTTACTTTTCATTTTAAATTCTAGTGGGATCCACATACCTCCCTTGCTAGGATTCAGATAGAGAGGTGCACCGTCCATTTAGTCCCCCCAATTCCTTCTTTGGGGGAGAGCCCGGGGCTGGGGCGGCAGGAGGTGCGGGTGGGGGGGGAAGAGCCCGGGGCTGGGGCGGCAGGGAGTGCAGGTGGGGGGGGAGCCCAGGGCTGGGGCAGGGGGGGGGGGGGGGGGGTGGCAAAAAACCTAGAGCTGGCTCTGTTCCTACCATTCACAGCAAGCTGCACATTTCAGTTCCATGCTCCTTCCCCCACCCTTTCCTGTTGCTAGTGGCCAAGGGAATGCTGGAAAATGTAGTTCTTTCCCTGCTCCAGGGCTGGCTCTATAGGCAGGGAGCTAACCAAGGAACTACAGCTCCCAGGGCCCCCTGTTGGTTCTCAGCTCCCATGCTGGATTCTTGCGCTCCTTGCAAATCTGCTGCCCCAAGCAACTGCTTGCTTTGCTGGTGCCTAGAGCCGGCCCTGATCAAGCCCAGTCCCCTGCCTTCACTAGCAGGACCAAGTACTGTCCATGACAGACCCCCATCCCATCCCTTCCCTTCCCTTCCCTAAATGACCCCCTCAAGGATTGAACTCACAACCCTGGGTTTAGCAGGCCAGTGCTCAAACCACTGAG
>NW_020683732.1:0-3662 GCF_002925995.2 Terrapene triunguis
AAAAATTTGTGTCACATTAGCTATAACTCTAGTTATCTGGTACAGATGCTGATTTAAATGATAGGTTACATACCACAGTTAATAGTTCTGCAATTTCATATTTGAGTTCCTTCAGAACTCTTGGGTGAATACCGTCTGGTCCTGGTGACTTATTAAAGTTTAATTTATCAATGTTCCAAAACCTCCTCTAACTCTAATGACACCTCAATCTGGGACAGTTCCTCAGATTTGTCACCTAAAAAGAATGACTCAGGTGTGGGAATCTCCCTCACATCCTCTGCAGTGAAGACTGATACAAAGAATTCATTTAGTTTCTCCGCAATGGCCTTATCTTCCTCGAGTGCTCCTTTAGCACTTCAATCATTCAGTGGCCCCACTGATTGTTTAACAGGCTTCCTGCTTCTGATGTACTTACATTTTTTTTTGCTGTTAGTTTTAAGTTGCTCTTCAAATTCTTTTTTGGCCTGCCTAATTATACTTTTACACTTGACTTGCCAGAGTTCATGCTCCTGTCTATTTTCCTCAATAGGATTTAACTTCCAGTTTTTAAAAGATGCCTTTTTACCTCTAGCCACTTCTTTTACTTTGTTATTAAGCCGTGATGGCACTTTTTTGGGTCCTTTTACTCTGTGTTTTTAATTTGGGAAATACATTTAATTTGAACCTCTATTATGGTGTTTTTTAAAACTTTCCATGCCGCTTGCAGGCATTTCACTTTTGGGACTGTATCTTTTAATTTGTTTAACTAGCTTCCTCATTATTGTGTAGTTCTCCTTTCTGAAATTAAATGCTACTGTGGTGGGCTTCTTTGGTGTTATCCCTCACACAGGGATATTACATTTAATTAGAATATGGTCGCTATTACCAAACAGTTCAGCTATAGTCACCTCTTGGACCAGATCCTGTACTCTACTTAGGACTAAATCAAGAATTGCCTCTCCTCTTGTGGGTTCCAGGACAAGCTGCTCCAAGAAACAGTCATTTATGGTGTCAAGAAATATTATCTCTGCATCCTGTCCTGAGGTGATATTTACCCTTTTAATATGGGGATAGTTGAAATCCCCCATTATTATTAAGTTTTTTATTTGTATAGCCTCTCTAATTTCCTTGAGCATTTCACAGTCATCATCACCATCCTGGTCAGGTGGTCTGAAGTATATCCCTACTGCCATATTCTTACTATTCAAGCATGGAATTTCTATCCATAGGGATCCCATGGTACAGTTTGGTTCATTTAAGATTTTTACTACATTTGACTCTATGCTTTCTTTCACGTATAGTGCCACTCCCCCACCAGCATGACCTATTCTGTCATTCCTATATATCTTGTATCCTGGTATTAGCATGTCCCACTGATTATCATCATTCCACCAAGTTTCTATAATGCCTGTTATATCAATATCCTCATTTAATACCAGGCACTCAAGTTCACCCATCTTAGTGCAGTATTTAGACTTCTAGCATTTGTATTAAGAACCTATAAAATTTGTCACTTTTTAGCTGTCTGCCTTCATGTGATGTAATTGAACGGGACACCTTTAAATTTGACTGTTTCTCACCAGATCCTACCTGTACTTTATCATCTTCCATCCTCTCTTCCTTAATAGGATACAAAGAATCCCCATTAATAGATCCTCAGCTGAGGGATGTCTCTGTCCAAACCACATGCTCTTCCACACCTGTTGGCTTTCCCCTAGCCCTTAATTTAAAAACTCCTCTATGACCTTTTTAATTTTACATTCCAGCAATCTGGTTCCATTTTGGTTCAGGTGGAACCCATCCTTCCTGTATAGGCTCTTCCTTTCCCAAAGGTTCCCCAGTTCCTAATAAATCTAAACCCCTCATCCCTACACCATTGTCTCATCCACACATTGAGACCCTGCAATTCTGCCTGTCTAACTGCTCCTGTGTGTAAAATTGGAAGCAATTCAGAGAATGCTACCATGGAGGTCCTGGACTTCAGTCTCTTACCTACCAGCCTAAATTTGGCCTCCAGGATCTCTCTCCTATCTTTCCCTATGTCATTGGTACCTACATGTACCACAACCACCGGCTCCTCCCCAGGACTACACATAAGCATGTCTAGGTGTCTTGAGAGATCTGCAACCTTCGCATCCGGTGGGCAATTCACCATGCATTTCCCCAAGCTATCTATATTTCTAATGATCAAATCCCCCACTACTATTACCTGTCTCTTCCGAATAACTGGAGTTCCCTACCCCAGAGAGGTATCCTCAGTGCTAGTGGATACCATAACATCATCTGGAGAGAGTGTCCCAACTATGGGATCATTTCCCTCTGCTCCACTTTGATGTTCTCCTTCCCTGAGACTTTCATCCTCCTCAACAGCACTAGGCTGTTCTATTCTGCATGTAGTTGCAATTTTCATTGGTTGTAAGTTGTAATGATAAAAAGTGCTCTGTCATTTCTGGAGTGCCCAGTTTGCTGTAAAGAGGAATACTCCCACAGCACACATCTCATACCTTCCTCCTACCCAGACTGGATTACTCACAGCTATGCATTGTTAACCCAGGCACATAGCTAAGGCTCTACAAGTCATGGAATATTGTGGGGGAGGGGAAATAAGTATACCAGTGGTGCCAAGATGGCATGAAGGGCGGTATTATGAGCACACTCCTACTCCCATTGAAGTCAGTTGTAGAACTAACTCTCAATTACTTCAAAAGGAGCAGGATTGGCCCTGTGCTTTTACAAGGCCTAATGGCTGTAATGATTCTCCAGGGTGTTGTGGGAGTATGCTAAGCAGCAGCTTTTGGTATCCCTTAGTAAAGGTGTAGGTTATGCTCCCTCCAGTGCAGTTTATTGGCATTTGTTGAGCACAATCATTACCACCCCCTGCTCCACCAAGACAATCCCCCTTCCAGGGCCGGTCCTACCATTTAGGCAAACTAGGCGGTTGCCTAGGGCGCCAAGATTTGGGGGCGCCAAAAAGCGATGCCCCCCTTTTTTTTTACAGCGTTCCTATTCCCCCTCCCCGAGCGCGCGGTCGCTACTCCACTTCTCCCACTTCCCAGGCTTGCAGCTCCAATCAGCTGTTTGGCTCCGCAAGCCTGGGAGGGGAGGAGAATTAGAGCGGGGGCGGCGTGCTCGGGGAGGAGGCGGAGCAGAGGTGAGCTAGGGTGGGAGGGGCGGGGGGGGGGGGGGGGGCGGCGGGGGGGGGGGGGGGGGGGGGCGCAAGGTGGAAGTTTCGCCTAGGACGCGAAACTTCCTTGCACCGGCCCTGCCCCGTTCAAGGCGTGGCCCGCACTGCTGGTAACATCAGCCAACTTCCTCCTTTTGCTGTCAAGCTGCCTATTGAATGGATGAGTAAGAGCATCCATGCAGGTTCAGCTACTATTTGGTTTGATGAGCACAAGGCACCAGAGGTGAAAGTAAGCCGGTACGCCCCGGTACGACGTACCCGCAAGAGCCGGTGCGCCGTACCGGGGCGGCCCGGCTTCCCCACGTGGCAATTTAAAGGGCCTGGGGCTCCCAACAATGGCTGGAGCCCTTTAAATTGCCGCCAGAGCCCCGCTGCTGGAGCCCTGGGGTAGTGGCAGCGGGTTCAGGGGGTTATTTAATGGGCTGGGGCTCCCACTGCCTCTACTGCCCTGAGCCCTTTAAATAGCTGCCGGAGCCCTGCCACCGCTACCCCAGGGCTC
>NW_020683733.1:0-7637 GCF_002925995.2 Terrapene triunguis
CCCCCCCCCCCAGCTTACCTGCTTCCTGCTTCAGGCTTCCCGCGAATCAAATGTTCGCGGGAAGCAGGGGAGGGGGCGGAGTTGGGGTGGGGACTTTGGGGAAGGGGTGGAGTTGGGGCGGGGGCGTGGGCAGGGTGGGGGTGGGGCCGGGGCCCCGTGGAGTGTCCTCCTTTTGGACACTCAAAATATGGTAACCCTACCTTTACTGTGTGTTGTTTGTTTGGGCCTAGACCCTGCATGAGCACCCCCTCGTGTGACCCTCTTTTAAATGGGACTCAGCACTGGTGCCAGGGTCATGCTTGAAGATCCTAACACAGGATGGAGCTTTAGGGTATGTCTACACTACCCGCTGGATCGGTGGGCAGCGATCGATCCGGCGGGGATCAATTTATCGCGTCTAGTCTAGACACGATAAATCGACCCCTGAGCCCTCTCCCGTTGACTACTGTACTCCAGCGCCACGAGAGGCGCAAGCAGAGTCGACAGGGGAGCGGCAGCAATCGACTCACCGCGGTGAAGACACCACAGTAAGTCGATCTAAGTACGTCGACTTCAGCTACGTTATTCATGTAGCTGAAGGTGCGTAACTTAGATCGATCCCCCTCCCACCCAGTGTAGACCAGGGCTTAGACTGTAAGCCCTTTGCAGCAGGCATGGGTTTTCCCACGTCTGTAACTGCTAGGGTGACCAGATCACCCAAGTCAAATATCGGGACGCGGGGGGGGTCGAAGGGGGGGGGCGCGTGGCGGGGGGGGGGGGGTGAAAAAAAAACAAAAAAACACCCTTCCTCCACAAGTGCTGGAGGGAGGCCCGGGAGACACAGGGGAAGCGCGGCCCCAGAGTGGGGGCAGCAGGCCCCAGCCCCACCGTCCCGCTCGGATCCCGCAGTGGAACGAACGGGCCTGGGCTGCCGATGCCTCCACCCCAGGGCCGCCGTGGGATTGCACCAGCTGGGCAGCAGCCCAGACGCGACTTGCCAGGGGCTGGGCGCAGCGTGCGCACTGCTGGGTCCCCACAGCAGGCCTGGGCTCAGGGGGTTCGGGCCCGGGTGCCAGAGCCGCAGCTGCTGAGCTTGGCCATTGGCCGCTTCCTCCCCCCGCGGCAGTGGGAGCTGCAGCAGCGGCTGCTCCCGAGTCCCACTGCCCAGGGGGGGAGAACAGCCGCCACCTGGCCCCGCGGGCCCCCCCCCCTACTCTCCCTACCGCCCGACTGAGTCCTGCCTGCGCTCGGGGCCAGGCCGGACTCTCACTCACCCCGTCCCCGCGCTTCCCCTGCGTCTCCGGGGCCTCCCTCCAGCGCTTGTGGAGGGAGGAGGAATGGTGAGCCTGGGGAAGAGGCGGGGATTCGGGGAGGGAGCCAATGGGGGGAGGAGGGGGTGGAGGTGGGGCGGGGGGGGCGAGCACTTCCGGGCTCCGGAGCATTTCCTTGTTTGTCCAGTGTCCCGACCGCACATCGGTCGGGACGCGGGACAAACAAGGAAATATCGGGATGGTCCCGATAAAATCGGGACGTCTGGTCACCCTAGTAACTGCCCGGGCACACTTTGAGGCAACATGGGCTCAGTCCAGCTCTCACTGAAGTCAGGGGAGTCTTTCCAGCGACTTCAGTACGAGCTGGATTGGGCCCTGTGTGAGAAAGTAACTCATACTAATGTGCAAATCTCAGACCGATTGGGATAAGCACCCCAAAGTTACAATCCTTCTCCAAAGTTTGAGGTCTCCCTTTTTCCTCAGAGTTTTTTCCAATCCCAGGACTTCCCCTATTTTTAAATGTGCCAGTTGCAGCCTGAGGAGTGCTGGAAGCTTTTCCAGGGGGGCTGGAACCATTTGTGTAGTGGGGGTGCTGACAACCATTGAATCAAACTGTAAACCCTGTTTATAATGGAAACTACTTCAAGCGGCAGCACCACCAGTTCCAGCACCTATGGGCATCTCTGCTGCTTCTTGAGCACAAGTGGCTTTAAATTGAGTGTGTGGCTGTATGATCCCTTTGGGCGTGGGTGGGGAGGGTACCATGATTATAATGGGAGTCAGAGAGCAGGATGGAGTAAGGTGTCCTTATTGAAGAAACCTGAAAACGGGTTCTGGCTGCAGTTTAGTTTTCTGAACTGATTCACTCACCCCGACAATACATTTCTTATGTTTTGAAAAACAGAGGAAGCTGGCACCCAAGCTGTCTATTTAGTCTATCAGGTAAATACTTTTGTATTTTTAAATACATGGGAGTCACATTAATCAATATTTAGGTCTGTTAGTGATTTATATATAGTGTGAACTGATCACAGTCATCGTGACAACATAGCAAAGAGTTAAAAAAATGGGTAGTCAGCAATTTTCAAATAACAATTCACCCATTTTAGGGTGTTCAAAATGTCCCAAGTGATTACTTACTATACTTTCTTCTTCTGTCTCTCTTTTTGTATTTCAATGATTTTTTTGTTTAAAGTCAGCTTGGCCATTATTAATTTGACCAAAAACTTTACTCCCACAAGAGATGTTATTCAGCAATTTTGAAAAAAAAAAAAAAAAAACGAACACTGAAAATATGAATTTATAATGAAAACAGAAACAAAGGAAGATTAGAATTGCCCTACTGAATTAGATTGACCATTTAATCTACTCCAGTATCCTGTCTCCAACACAGCCTTAAATATAGCAAATTCATAATACTGCTGTTCAGAAATAGTTTATTTGAGGTTTACATCCAAATCCATAATGCCAGTCACCAAGAACTGTGCGTTCTTAATTTGAATAATGATATAACTTCTTTGTTTGCCAGTCTAGACTGTACAATGAATACAGTGATTTAAACACAATGAATTCTCTCTTAAAACAAAATATTTTGCAAAATTGCTTTTTAATCATTTCTCTCTTTCCATAAAAGCTACACTATAAATAAACCATGAAAGTTCACATTTGATCATCATTTCTAAAGGCTGGGCAAGAGGCAAGTGAAGGGTTTTTGCAGAAAAAAATAGAGGCACTGTGGCGCATAAATAAAAGAATGCATTCATGATTACTAACCTTTTGTTATAGTGTCAAAGCTGAGACAGATACAAGCCAGTAAACACCCTGCTTACCAATGAGAAATGTAGCAGAATGGGAATACCCACTTCTGTATGCGGATAGGAGATAAACAGGGCTAGTGAACACAGTTCTCTAAACACCAGTAATGTTTCACAGGAGGACACTGAACTACAATGGTGTGCTGAATAATACCAGTAATGCCCGTTTGTATTCAGAGGTCTAAAGCGAATCTATCTATACTATTTCTAGAGCAAACTCATTCTGTAATGACTAATGATTGAGCTGAATTTCTTTTCTAAGCATGGTCTATGGGCACAGTTATACATTTAGGACTACATACTGCCCTCAATACACAGCAGATCTCCCAATAATGTCAATGTGAGGTTTGCTGGGTGCCTGAAACCAGTCTTCTTCCAAATTATCCATCACTGAAGTATCTAAGTGATAAACCACTAGTAGAAGTGATTTACACAAACAAGAGCATATGTTATTCAAACTGCTTATTTTGAACCCAACAAAGGACTTGAAAACCTACAGGTGGAGCAGAATTGTCCATTGGTCCCATAACACCAATTTCCAGAGAAAACACTATTTTAATATAACAGATAAAACGTGAAGCAAATTCCAACCTCTGCCCATTTAAAAATGGAAGGAAAGTGAAAAAAAAAAACTTTTCAAATCTAAGATATGATGGGATGGAACTCAGCAAGGCTCTACACACATTGGGTAACATTTTGAAAAACACCTAAGTGAGTGAGGAGCCTAAGTCTATATTTTCAAAAGTAACTTAGGTTACATCTACACTGTGATAAAAGACCTACTGATTTGGGCTAGCTGACTCAGGCCAGCCATGGGACTTTTACTGGAATGTAGACATACCCTTAGGCACCATGGGCTAGATCCACAGAGGGATTTAACTGCCACTTTAGATGCCTAAGTCCAAAATTTAAAATGCTTGCTCAGCTGCTGCCTTACCTGGTAGGCACCTAAATTCCCATGGCGTCTAACTTTTCACCGGTAAAGGCCTCTACATTTCTGCTACTGAGCATGCTCAAAGCTACCTAAGTCCTGATGCTGCCAACTTACTCAAAGCCTAAGCACCAGCAGGATCCACAGATGTGGCTTTCCCCTGCCTCTCTTGCCTGCGTGACCAGATCTGGTAGGTGTTCTCAGGGTCGGCCTAAGAGTATACCTATCAGATCAGACTCCACATAAAGCAAGAGTGGTGAATCGGCCCCCTTACACTCTATAGTCCAGTGTTTAGAGCACTCAGCCAGGATGTGGGGATACATCAGAGCAGGGACTGGAACATGGGTCTCCCAGGGGAGTGCCCTAACAGTTGAGCCAGAGAGTCATAAGAACAGCCATAATGGGTTTCCATCGGCGGCCTGTACCAGACCTTCAGGGATGGTGTATAGAACAGAGCAATTTGAGGTATCCACCCCGTCTTCTGGCAATCAGAGGTTTAGGGTCACCTCGAGAATGCATCCGTGACCATGTCGGCTAACAGCCATTGATGGACCTATCCTCCATGAACTTATCTAGCTCTTTTTTGAACTCAGTTATAATTTTGGCCTTCACAACATGCCACAGCAATGAGTTCCACAGGTTGCCTGCGCATTGTGTGAATAAATACTTCCTTTTGTTTGTAATAAACCTGCACCATAGTCTCTGCACATGCTCCCTGCAGAAGCATTTATTGAGGGAAAAGAGTCATTTTGTAATGCTGATGGTTAGGAACTACTTTAAAATTGTCCTTGTAAAAATTCTAAGCAACCTGCTTTTATTTAGGGATCAGTTTGTTTGACAGATTAGTGATCCAGACTGTGTATTATCTGTGCTTATAGGACTCAAATAAACTTATTTATGTAACACTTCCTTACCAGAACATTGCTTTTTGGTGGCATATGACTATATGAAGAAAGTATGTGATGGACTGTCTATTATATTAACGCTAGTCTCCTTTTTTCTCAAAGTTGTTTGGGTTATAGGGGCAGATCTTGGCAGAGTGTACAAAGCCTAAAGTCCATAACTCAATTCCTTCTGGCATTTGGATTGTAGCAAGCCAAGTTTCAAATCACGTTATGTATAAATATTAGAGCTATACCAAAATTTCAAACTTAAGACCAAAGTGTGAAAATTTGGCTTTTTATTGGTTTAGTGGAAAGCTGGAAAGTTTCACACGGTCCCCTTGTGTGTTTGTAACCCTAAGACCTCAGGAATCTTTGGCTGTGAATGTGTGTGCTTGCAAGTAAGAGTCAGAGGAGGCAATGGGAAGGTAGGGGAATAGATCTTAAGGATGGATAGTTAAGTGGTTAAGGAACTAGACTTTCACATCTCTGCTCTGCCACAGATTTCCTGTGTGAACTTGGGCGAGTCACTTAGCCTCTTTGTGTCTTGGTTCCCCAACCCCCAATGTGGACAATAGCACTGCCTTACCTCAGAGGGATGTTGGGAGGAGAAATGCATTGAAGACTGTGAGACAAGGTGGGTGAGGTAATATCTCTTATTGGACCAACTTCTGTTGGTGAGAGAGACAAGCTTTCGAGCTGGGAAAGGTACTCAGCGTGTCATAGCTAAATACAAGGTTGGACAGATAGTTTGGTACAAGTAGTTAGCATATATTCTAAGGGACCATTCAAGGTGAAGTCTGGGACCGACACGGCTACAACGCTGTATAAATCAATTAAAGATTGTGAGGCACTCTGGTGATGGAGGCCATATAGTAGGTTTGATAGAGGAGTAAAGGAAAGAAGGAAACATGAGCCAAAAAGTATTATACCATTAATAAAACCAACCAAGATTTCCTTGGGAAGGGTGATATTAGGAGTTAAGTGGGGCCTGGTTGATGGACCTTGTATGGGCCTTCCATACCAAGGAAGGATGGTTTTGTGCTTAAGACACTGGACTGGGATACATGAGATCTGCCACAGACTCCTTGTGTGACCTAGGGGATGTAATTTAATCTTTCTGTGCCTTAGTTGCCCATCTGTAAAATGGGCAGCCAGGGCATAGAACCCTTTCTTTCCCCCTAACCCTTGTTTGTCTTGTCTAGGGCAGTGGCTCTCAACCTTTCCAGACTACTGTACCCCTTTCAGGAGTCTTATTTGTCTTGCGTACCCGCAACTTTCACCTCACTTAAAAACTACTTGATTACAAAATCAGACATCAAAATACAAAAGTGTTACAACACGCTATTACAGAAAAATTGCTGACTTTCTCATTTTTACCATATAATTATAAAATAAATCAACTGGAATATAAATAGTGTACTTACATTTCCGTGTGTAGTATATAGAGCAGTATAAGCAAGCCATTGTCTGTATCAAATTTTAGTTTGTACTGACTTTGCTAGTGCTTTTTATGTAGCCTGTTGTCAAACTAGGCAAATATCTAGATCAGTTGATGTACCCCTTGGAAGACCTCTGCGTACCCTCAGGGGTGTGTGTACCCCTGATTGAGAACCACTGGTCTAGGGTATATCTACACTGCAATTAATAACCTGCGGTTGGCCCGTGCCAGCTGACTCGGGCTAAGAGGCTTTAGTTGTGGTGCTAGGGTGACCAGATGTCCTGATTTATAGGGACAGTCCTGATTTTTGGGTCTTTTTCTTATATAGGATCCTATTACCCAGCACCCCCGTCCCGATTTTTCATACTTGTTGTCTGGTCACCCTATCAGTGGTGCAGATATTCGGGCTTGGGCTGGAGCCCAAGCTCTAGTAACCTGCAAGGTGGGAGGGTCCCAGAGCTGAGGCTGAAGCCCAAGACGGAACGTCTACACTGCAACTAAACAGTCCCATATCCATAGATGCCGACTCCATGGGTGCTCCGGGGCTGGAGCACCCCCGGGGAAAAAATGGTGGGTGCTGAGCACTCATGGGCAGCCCCCTTATCAGCTTCTCCCCACCCCCGACCCGGTGCCTCCTGCCTACTGGCGGGCCCCGTGGATCAGCACCTCCCCTTCCCTCCCAGCGCCTCCTGCCCACCGCAATCAGCTGTTTCACGGTGGGCAGGAGGCTGGGAGGGAGGAGCGAGGACGTGGCATGCTCGGGGGAGGGGGCGGAACTGGGTAGGAAGGGGCAGAGTGGGGCCTTGGGGGAAGGAGTGGAATGAGGGCAGGACCTGGGGTCGAGCACCCCTTGGCATATTGGAAAGTCGGAGCCCGGGCCTGTATCCTGAGCCCCACAAGCTCGAGTCAGCTGGCATGGGCCAGCCATGGATTTTTAACTGCAGTGTAGACATACACTTAGACTGTAAGCTTCTCAGGGCAGGCACTGTCTCTCCCTATATGTTTGTACCAGGCCTGGCCCAATGAGGCCTCGATCTTAGCTGGAGCCTCCAAGCGTTACAATCATACAAATAAATATTACACTATACGTGGGTGAATTTCACCCTAAACAAGAAGAGGCAAGAACAGATGGACAAATGGTACCGGGTAACAGCAAAGGCAAATGCAGAAATGGCCACGGTACTAACCAACTCCTCTTCCTAAGCACTTAGCTGTCCCCTGATTCAATGACTAGCACCAATGCGACGTACCCACCATAAAAAGAACAGAAGTCCTTGTGGCACCTTAGAGACTAACAAATTTATTAGAGCATAAGCTTTC
>NW_020683734.1:0-1178 GCF_002925995.2 Terrapene triunguis
CTAATCTTCTAGGGTTCTAGGGTTCGGTGCTCTCCAGACAGAAATTGTGTCTGGGACACCATGGGGCTGCACTGCCCTGCACAGTGTCTCAGGCCCTGTTCTGCACAAGATGTCTATGGCGCTGGCCTGGTGGCCTCACTGCTCCCATGAGCCAAGTCAGTTAACACAGGGGGAACCGGAGCAGCGAGCGGATTATGACTCTGTCGCGTTACGCTCTGATACTGCCTGGCTTTAACCGGGCTTCCCCACTCCCTGTGTGTCATTGCCAGGAGAGAGGCAGTGTGCGCTCCGCTGCCATTTTACTGCTTGGCAAAGTGGTGAGCAGGGTGAAGGACCCAGACAAACGCATCGTGCAGCAGGAAATGATCAACTGCTTGCTCCCGCTGCTGCTGCATCTTGAAGACCAGGATGCGAGTGTGACACTGGTAAGTGCCACGGTTGTTATTTCATTAAGAGCAAAGAGCCAGAATCCCCTGGGGCCCCCACTCCATTAATCGCCAGAGCCCCTTGCCAAAGGAGAGTCTTCTCCTCCCTGCTTCACTCCATGCTGGAACCTAGTGCCTCATCCATCCTCACAGCACACAGCACAATTTGGAAGAAAAGCCTTCTTCTGGGAAAGAGTCCTGACTCTCTACTGCAAAAACAGGCCTCAGGCCTTTGGGCTGCTGCATCCAAAGGTTCCCAACAAGAGGCAGCAAAAGAAAAGGGAGCATAGATCTGTAAATGCCCTTTGGTTCAGGGAGCTGATATCTGCCCACAGCCTTCTGGAAAGTTGGTGCAGCTGCCCTGCCTTCTTCCCTGGAACTCCTGAGAGACCTTCTCCAGCAGGTCCTCGCTTCCCAACATTCACCGGACGTTGCCTTCTTTCGTTGGGCCAACTGGGATGTGGAGGGAAGCCTGATCCATGTGCCTCTTTGGTCCGACTCTTTGGGATCCCCAAGCTGACTCACGCTCTCATACAGTTTCTTTGCATAGAAGGACTGAGTTGTGGAGATCTCTTATGACTCTTTCCAGGGCCGCCCATAGAGGGGCACTGGGCCTAGGACAACCTCCCCCCCCTCTGTCCACCTCCCACCCCCACTCCACTCCTTCCCCTAAGCCCCCACCCCAGCTCTTCCCGCCCCTGCTCCACCCCCACCCCACCCCTATTCCTCCCCTCCTCCCAAGCCCCCGCCCCC
>NW_020683735.1:0-1502 GCF_002925995.2 Terrapene triunguis
TGAAGTGCTAGTAACCTCTCCCTTGTCCACTGACAGACCTACTGTGCCTTTGGATTTTCCTAGAAGAAGCAAAACCATTACAGGGTGATGTGCTAGTAACCTCTCCCCTGTATGATGCTAAACCACACTGTTTCAGGAAAAGAGAAGAAGGAACACTTGCTTCATTGAAACCACAAAGTCCAGAGATTCCTGACTACAAGAGACATTAAGAACTGACCCTGGTGAAGAAACAAAGAATTACACACTGGCAGGAAGAAACTTGTGGGACCCATGCTTGGGAACGTGGTATTGATTGGATTTTGGGGTTTATTCTACAGGCTGCGCCCTGTGTTTTGGATAAGTCCTTCAGCATGTATTGCCCTCCCTAATTGGATTTTAAATGATAAGTACCAAAGGCACCTTGTTGCCATTGCCCCGCCATCTCCTCCATTACACTATTACCCCTGTAATACATCCAAATACAGACAATGCCACATATTTGATAAAACCAATGGCCAAGGCCTTCACACTTTAGTGATTTATTTAAATATTGTTTTAAAAATATATATATATATTTTTAAGGTTCAGGATATCCCATATAAGCGAACAATTGAATGGAAAAGAATGGATCAGTGGAGATAAAAGTATATGATATCACTACCAGTGAACCCCAAGAATCTGTAATTACAATTGATGGGTTCTATAGCGAATGTTCCTGGAATTTGCACTGTGTTAAATGAGAGAGGCCCTTATTGTTATTTGGTCACCCAATTAGTGAACAATTAAACGAATACCCAAATTGCTCACAGGGGGCTGCCATTAGATTAGCACAACAGAGGGCTTGGGTTATTTCTTCCAGAAACAAGAAAGACTTGACCGGATCCCTATGGGATGGGGCCAGTAGTGCAGCAGCAGTTTGGAATATTTTTAAGAACCAAGAACATGATGAGAAATTGGGGCAACTAGAGAAGGCCATTGTCCTTGTTTCTGGAGTACAACTAACCCAGATACAGGCTGGAGTTGGTGAGTTACATGTTATTTCCGCCCTTAGTTCAATGACCCAGAAGTTGCTGACAGAGATGGTATTGAATATCACTGAGGCTGGGAAGGCATTGCAGTGGGATCTAGCATGTTCAGAAATTCAGGATTTCCTGAATGACTAGCTAATGGCCATTCGGAATGATCTAGAGCATCAGGCTTGGCCCACTGCCCTTACAGACACATCAGGAGTACCATCTGATCTGTGGCCATGGAGACATACTTGGAGACTGTCTGGGTGGAGGTGCGGACGTTCTCAATGCTCCTTCCAAGCATATGGACCGGTTGAGGGGGTGTGGGATCCCACATACCGTATCCTGCCGGGTCCATGGGGAGGATGCATGTGGGATTGGGTAATTCACCGAGACATCTGGGAAATTAGACCATCTGGTATGCCCAATCGATTTTTAGTCAGTGCTCCTGGGATTACACCTGACATTTGGATGGGGTTAGGGAGTCAATGGACATTTTGGCCGTTACAACCC
>NW_020683735.1:1602-5781 GCF_002925995.2 Terrapene triunguis
CAGCTTCAGTGTATCCGTAAACTGAAGCCAGGAGCAGTTGTTACTCTTCATGACTACGTTTGCTGGGAGGGTAGGGGACAAGGAACTACCCTGACAGGACACTTATTTTTTTCAAGCTAATGATAGCTATGTGTATGTTAAAGCCACCACATTGCAAAACATACATTTTAATCTCATTACCACTGCAGGCAATCATATTATTTACTGGCCTGCAGATAGAATTTTCCAAGTAGCCCTTAGGTTCCAGATACCCTTTAATTGGACTAGTTTAGTACCTGATCGATTTCAAAATTTGCTTTCACTGTTACCAGAGGTTCAGAAAATCTCTGAAGTACAAGGGCAAATTCACATGCTTCAATATATATATATATCAAGTTGAAAAGTATGCCTTTCATACACCTTATAGAGTGTCTATTTTATGTATTAAGTATGATGTATTGTGCTTTATGACTAAGACTGTACAACAGCCCCATTATATTATTGCTATGGGAATGTTATTGCTTGTGTTGCTGTTAGCTAGTGTAGGAGTATGTTATTGTTGTTGTAAAGGACGTAATAATAGTAATACTTTTCATGTCCATGCTCATCATGCATTGTCATTACATCCAATCAGAACCCCTAAGATTGAAGCATCTGATGTAGAATCTGAAGTCCAGGACTTAATGCAAATAGAGGTTTGAGAACGTTTGTTGTACTAGAAGTACAAAAGGGGGGGTTGTGGAAGCAGAAAAAGAACTGTCAGAAAAGAACTGCAATGCATGACAGTTGGTTAGCAAGAGTTAGGCTAACTGTAACCCTAATAACGCAAGATTTGTAGAAGCGAGGAATGTGTGAGGCGAGTGGAAAGAACTGTGTGAAGTTGTTGCGACCTTGTGTAGATAATATGGAATGTAGACTAAGAGTCTACATTAGTGAGCAAAACAAAATATCAAAATGACCTATGTATAAACAAAATGCAGTTGTTGCTCATTATTGTCTGTAACAAAAGGTATAAATGCTTGCTGTAATTGTTTACCTGTTGGGAGACCTGCTTAGCTCTCTCCCTCTGCACAATTGTGAGAGTTAATAAAGCATCTGACTTGCTGTACCCAAACAAAAAGTGAGAACTCAGTTTTTCTCCGACAGTCTTGAAGCCAGATATGTCTTTTGCCCCCACAATTTCCCACCTACACAAGGGACAAACTGCTGCAGATAAAATGGGTGGGAAAACACCCCAAAACTGAGGCGATTTTAAAATGATATTTGAGCATGGGAGAGAAGACAGGATAAAATCTCAGGAGGAGAGAAAGGCAGGCAAAACAACATGGATTTTAGACCCCATTTGATCATTACAGAGAAAAAGGAAGATTTTTATCAATATTTGAGAGCAAAGCGGCAAAATCAGACAGGAGGTCCTCCCTCCCCTCCCCTGCTCTCGCCCCCTGCCCCTGCAATCTCCTGCCCCCTGTTCACACGGTCTGTCCCCTCCCTCCATCGCTGGCTCATTTCTCATCCCACCCTTCCCGACCCCTGCACTCCCAGACACACCCAGGGGAACCCCACTGGGGCCCGGTCTCTGGCCTCATCTGACCCCCCCCCGCCTCTGGGGCAGTCCCTGGCTGGAGGGGGGGCAGCGGATCACTGGTGTGAACGCAGCTCGGAGCCTGCCCCAGAGGTGGGAATAAATCAGAGGGCAGGTTCCCAGGGGCGGGGGGATCTGCCCTTGGTTAATTACCTGCGGGCTCCGGCCCAGGGCTGGTCCCAGCTGGGGAAAGCCCCCCCGGCCGGGCAGGGAGGAGTTAATGCCGGGCTCCCCCCCAGCACGGACCCCATGGGGGGGGGCAGCGTCTCGTATTGCCCCGCCCGGAGCTGCTGCAGGATTTTCCTGCCTCCGCCTCCGGCTGCTGCATCCAGCCCCTTCTGCAAACCCGGGCCGGGCGGCGGCGCTGGCTGGGGCTGGCACTGAGCATGCGCAGTAACAGCTGCTGAAGCCACTGCCCTTCTCCCTGCCCTTCCTTGGCATCACATTCGGGGGGCAGTTTTTTACAAGAGTTAAAAAGGGGCCAAGGGGGCAAATCGGAGGAGGGGGGGCAGGGTCTGAGCAGGGGGCGTGAAACTGACTGTGGGGGGTCAAGCAGCTGAAGGCAAGGTTAGGAGAGGAGAGGAGAGGGACGGGGGGAGCCCAGGGATGCCATGATGCCAGAGGGTAAAACCCAGCACAGGCAGGGGCAGAGGGGGGTAACAGTGACCCCAGTGGGCTGCAAAAATAGGGAGAGGGGATTTTTTTTACCTCCCCTCCCACAGGACAGCACCTCTCAGCTGGGCTTCCCAGGGTCTTAAAGACACAGGGCACCCCAACGCCTAGTCACTGGAGCTCCTCTCTGTCTGCTGTCACCTACCGAGGTGCTGCAGGAGACTTGATTCGGTGAAACAGGGACTTCCCTACACTCCCCCCCCCCCCCCGGGGTCAACTAGTTACATGCAGTGTTGCCAATTTAGTGATTGGTTGTAAATTTGAATTGAAATTGAAACATTAATACACACTTTAAAAGTATATACAGTGTATGATAAAATACTTGTACCTGAAAACGTCTAATAGGTTTGAAAACTATGAACAAAGATTAGCTTCCTCACACACCTTTTGTTTTTTCTGACAATGTTGGCGCATTCGTTTCGGCAATGTTGGCCAACCTTATCATTTAAAATTATGATTTGTAAGCAAGGTCTGAGTGAGCTCTCCCTTGACAGCTAGTGATGAGCCGGGGGGGAGGCTTCAGGACCAGACTGTATTTACATGAACTCACCTAATCTGCCTAAGTATCTGGCAGACAGAGCTGTGTTGCCCAAGTGATCAGTTCTGGCTGGTGTTGGGAGTTTCTGTACTAAACATTTTTATGATAATTAATTTTTGCATAAGAACATAAGAACGGCCATATTGGTGTTACCAGAAGAAACTAGGGAAGGATATTTTAATAAAAAAACCTTAAATTAGGGCCTGTCACCTATTGGTCGCAGCGGGGAAATGAAACAAAAACTCTCTTAGAGGGATGAACTGAGAGGGATTTATTAACTGGGCAGGATAAAGGACAGACAGGGTGGTAAATGCAAAATAGAACAAAACAGCTCAGTGGTTTACAGAAGCCTAGACCCAGCTAGGCCCAAAATGGACTCAAACAAATAAAGTTTCAACGTTACTCAGTTTGTTGCTGTAAATGGCTCTAGACTGGATGGAGTCAGCTTGTGTTTCCTCTCTCTCTCGTTCAAGGGAATTAGGATAAGGACCTCGAGGACCACGTCACCAGGGATCAGGACCGCTTGGTGGGATGGAACAGGTAAGTGGTTGATGTTTTCCTCTTGACGATCACGCGACCAAATACAGGCCGCTTCCTCAGCGGACAGCAGCCAGCATACCACGCAAATCCCTTGTATACATCTCCTGTTGCCAGATAGAGTACCTCGTGGTCATGTGACCCTTTCTCACCCTTTCCTTCAAACTTTCCCGCCTCTGCCTTGTTACCAGGCAGGATAGTTCAAGCATGGGTGGTGGGTGAACCCCTGGCTTGGGGAGGCTAACCCCCCAGCCCCACCCCTTCTGCCCAAACCCCGCCCCTTCTGTGCCCACCAGAGCCCAGCCCCCACTATAATGGCTGGCCCCTGCACAGTGCCCCCAGCCCCCGTGGTCGCTGGCCCCTAGTAGTCCCAGGACAATGCCCCCAATCTGGACCTTCCCTCTACTGCAAACCCCCCACAGATCCCAGACCAACCCCGTCCCAGCTGGGTCTGTGGCAGCCACAGCTCATTGAGGAGCTTCCCTGGCTGATTCTCCTCTGTGCCTGTGCAAAAGCAGCTCCTAATTTCTTCCTCGTTAGTATAGGGGTGAGTGTTCCTGCCTGTCCCGTAGGAGACTGGGGGCTGATTCCTCAATGGGAAAGCCAAGCTTTTGATGCAAACGGCTAACTCAGATCTTCTTGCTGATCAGCCCCGAGCCAGGTCTCCGTGCTGCAAATTATTCCAACATCTGGGAAGGAAACCACAGCAGCCCACAACTCCGGCTCTGGCAGCTCTTTGCTCTCACTGGGACATAATGTCACAAGTGTATCACTGTTGAGCGTGTGGTGAATCTCTCTGTGTTTCCTCTGCTGTTCATGGTGGGGAGTTGCCCCATTTATAACATTTCTTGCTGGGAGGGGGAGGGCAGAG
>NW_020683736.1:0-1818 GCF_002925995.2 Terrapene triunguis
GTTCACCTTTAGCTATTTCCTTGCAGGGGGGAAGGGCCCTGGCCATTAGTTGCCAGGAGACAGAGTGTCAGTGATTTATGCACACTGGCCTTTACCCTTCCACCTAGAGACTTAAGAAATGCATAGGGAAAACTGAGGCACCCACACAGTATTCAGAGGAAACATTAAGAACAGTCCCACTTCGTCACACTAGTCTGAGTGCGAAGGGGGAACAACTGGACTCCTGGGCTCTCTTCCCAGCTCTGTGCAGGCAGTGGGGTCTAGTGGTTAGAGCGGGGAGGCTGGGAGCAAGGACTCCTGGGTTCTCCCCCCCAGCTCTGGGAGGGGAGTGGGGTCTAGTGGTTAGAGCGGGGAGGCTGGGAGCCAGGACTCCTGGGTTCTTCCCCCCAGCTCTGGGAGGGCAGTGGGGTCTAGTGGTTAGAGTGGGGGGGGGGGAATCTGGGAGGGAAGTTGGGTCTAGTGGTTAGAGCAGGGGGGGGAGGGGACTGGGAACCAGGACTCCTGGGTTCGTTCCACGTAGGGTGACCATATTTCCCTATGCTGAATATGGGACACCTGGTAAAGTTACTCGTATTCAAGTGAGTTCAATGGCAACCAGTCAGAACTACGCAGTACAAACCTTCAAATTAACATCAAGTTGACTGAGCCCCTGTTAAAAAGAAATGCTGCGTAGCTGGATTCTTTTTATTTACCTGCTTATCTTTAAGGCTTTAGGGTTCACATGGGGAGGGGTGACACCCCCCCCCATCCCTCCCCACAGGGAGAGGTTACACACACACACACACACACACACACACACACACACACACACAGTAACTGACCAACCCGAACCTCCCTGCCCAGCGCTCTCCACCCCCCATGCCTGGCTGGACCTCTGGGGACGGACCCGCCTCTCCTGGTACCCGGCGCCGTGTCTTCCTGAGGCAAAACATGTATGTGGGGGGGAGAGACACAGGGTCACATGCCCCCTGCCCCAGATTTCTGCCAGGGTTCACACCAGAATGTGGCCAGCAGCAGCCTTTCAACACTGTGCGGGAGGGAAGGGACGGGAGCTGCTTCCAGCCACCGGGGAGGAGCAGGGGAGGAAAGGGCTGACCTGGCCCGTGTCTTTGCAGAGCTCATCTCTCCCCCTCTCCCCCATGGATGGAAGCAGCTTGTCCCTTCCTGCCCGCACAGTGTGGAAAGGCAGCGAACACCCCCAGGCTGCTGCTGGACACCCACATAACCCAGCCGCCTCCTGTCCCCCAGCTACCGCGCGGGCAGGAAGGGGTTAAGCCCTAAGGCTGCATTGTGCACCAGGGCCCAAGGAACCTGACTGCAGGGGCCTCAGTGACCCCGGCCAGAGAGGGGGCTCAGCAGGGGAGGTGCCCAGGGGGCGGAGCAGCCCCGCGCTCCCTGGGGGCAGGCCCCTGCTGGCCAGGAGCCGGCGCTGCGGGGTCTGCGCTGATGGACCAGCAGGGGAGCGGCCGGCCCCACATGCTGCATCTTTGCCCCGTTACCAGCCTCGCACACCCACCCCCGTCGTCGGCCCGTCGCTGCTCACTGCTGGTGGCGGGCGGCTGGCGAGCAGGGATCCGGCCAGTACTGATGGGGGGGGGACAGAAACGATGGGACAATTTGCCCGTTTTTAAGAAGAAGTCGGGACAGCTGCAGTAGGGTAAAATACGGGACTGTCCCTTTAAAAACAAGCCGTCTGGTCACCTTATCTCCAGGGCTCTGGGAGGGGTGTGGGGCCTAGTAGCTGGGGTGGGGTGGGGGGGCTGGGGCTCGCCACAGCCCCTATCCGGGATACCACAGTCCCTTCCCAGCCATTCTGCC
>NW_020683737.1:0-1966 GCF_002925995.2 Terrapene triunguis
AGCAGTCATATGTCTTAACAAAGGAACACATGTTGCCAGATCTGCAGAGAAAAAAAAGTTGCCTTCCTTGACTAGAATGGGAAGACAATCACTTCTCAAGTTTCAACCCACAATGCAGCAGCTCATCACTGACAAGGAGGTGAGCGTTTAGGATTCTCTTATTGCCAAATGGAACAGATCATGATGCATTGTGTACATTTGTGGGCCTGTAAATCTGATAATAAGCAAACAAGTTACCTGTCAAATGCTGATCTCTACAGCCACGGCTGTGCTTTTCAGGAACTAGTTTGTGAAGCTGATTTGTCTTTTCAGGAGATAAGAGTTACACATGCTCAGGATTTGAGTACAAAGGAATGGGAATGGAGCTGAACAGATCCAACACCTGAAAGGACAATTGGATCTCATAAGGGACAAAACCATGAAAAACACCCTTCATTCAATAAAGCAACAGAATCGGCTCTGAGGAGATGTAAGAAAAGCATTTGGTAAGTCTAACAAATGACAGGTTTCAGAGTGGTAGCTCCCTTTTAGGGTCGCGAGTATTTGGACAATAAAACTAAGACAAGGGGCCAGATCGTCTCCTGGTGTAAATCAGCATGGCTCCATGCCAGGCAATAGAAATACATAGATTTACAGCAGCTGAGGATCTGATCCAAGGCTTTAACTGTGACGTGGGATTCAGCAAAGTGCTTGGAGAGTTTACTCTGGCTCCAGGCTTACAGCTGTGGTGCTAAGCGTGCTGGATCTGAGCATTCATTGAACAGGAGGTGAGGAAATTCCAGTCACTTCAGATTTATATCAGAGGGGTAGCCGTGTTAGTCTGAATCTGCAAAAAGCAACAGAGGGTCCTGTGGCACCTTTAAGACTAACAGAAGTATTGCAGCGTCTGATGAAGTGGGCATTCACCCACGAAAGCTTATGCTGCAATACTTCTGTTAGTCTTAAAAGTGCCACAGGACCCTCTGTTGCTTTTTTCTGATTTATAGAGTGTCCCATCCACAGACACAATGGCAATGGTGCCTGGAACACAATCAGGGGTAGGGGTTGGGGTAGGGGAGTGGAACATGCAGGAGAAACACAGGAGCCCAGCTTCCGGACTGTGCAGCCAAGACGCCATTTCGGGTTCTTCTTTAACCCCTATTTGTGTATCTGTTGAAGCGATGTGTACTTCAATGGATGGCACGGAGCTCAGCTCGAATGATAGGACCCAGATTCATTGAGTAAGACCATTTAGAAAGAGGGGGGAGAGAGAGAGAGAGATGAACAATAGAAATAAAGTGTTCCTTACTCTTGTTCACTCTTTTGTTGCTGTTAAAACCCCCGGGGAAGGGAAACCCTTCTGTTCCTCATGCTAAGAGGGAGGAGGGGTCTAGGAATAAACCTACCCTCAACTTTGTTTAAAAAACCCCAAGGGAACTCAGATTTTAAACCCCCTGCCCTAAGGGAAGGCAGGCAGTCTGCTATCACCGTGGAGCTCCTGGCCAGATCAAACCAAATTGCTCAAAATGTAAGGTCACCCCACAATCTGCACCCACAACCTCCACTGTGAGTGCTAATGTACCACTGTGATCCTAGAGAGAGTTGTAGAGGAGGAGAGTGGCCTCAAACTAGATTAGGACTGAGTCTTGGGAAGGTAGAGAGGAATTTATGAAGAGTGCTCGAGTGACTAGCACTGAATGCGCAGGCTGGAGCCATGCGGCTTCGCAAGTCACGTTGGTTAAGGAAAGTCTGGGAAGGGAAGAGGACAGACTTCCTGGCAAAGGTTTAAATATTTTAGCCTAGGCTGAATTTTCTGTAACTGTGCCCCTAGCTAACGGATTTTAAGGGCGATGTTATTGTAGGCATCGGAAATTTGTTGCCCGCTGATATTTTAATAGGTAATATGCTTAGACCTGGCGAAAATGTTATTAATGTTATAACCCGACCCCAGAGCAGATATGGATCTGATTCACCTGCTCTATCTGTG
>NW_020683738.1:0-1099 GCF_002925995.2 Terrapene triunguis
AGGGGGGCGGACGGGGTTTTGGGGGGCCCCGCTCTGACCCGTGCTCTCCCCACAGTGCTGAGCATGTGGGGGCACAGGGGGGTGGATGGGGGTGCAGGGGGTGGACAGGGTTTTGGGGGGCCCCGCTCTGACTCGCGCTCTCCCCGCAGTGCTGAGCATGTGGAGGTGCAGGGGGGTGGATGGGGGTACAGGGGGGCAGACAGGGTTTTGAGGGGCCCCGCTCTGACCCACGCTTTCCCCACAGTGCTGAGCATGTGGGGGCACAGGGGGGTGGATGAGGGCGCAGGGGGGCGGATGGGGGTGCAGGGGGCCCCGCTCTGACCCGCGCTCTCCCCGCAGTGCTGAGCGTGGGCGAAGGCGGGTTCTGGGAGGGGCAGGTGAAGGGCCGGGTCGGCTGGTTCCCCTCGGACTGCGTGGAGGAGGTGCAGACCAAGACACAGGATGGAAAGCAAGGTACCAGCCCCCTGCCCCCTCCCCACAGCAGCTGCTGCCCCCCGATTCCCCCTGCCTCCTGCTCCCCACCACTCGGACCTTTCTCCCCCCTTCCCACTGCTCCCTGGTTCCCCCCTCTGCCCCCTGCTGAGTCTGTGCCCCCCAGGGCCTCCTCCCCCGCCAGGCCCCTTGGGGAGGGCCATGGTGTCTGTGCCCCCCCCCGCCAGTCTCCCCAGTCCATCCTCCCCCACCCCAGGCCAGCACCAAGCCTCTGCTGGCACCTGGTGGCTGAGGGGGGAAATGTTTCTAGGGGAAACAACGTGGCGGGGGGGGGGAGCCCTGGGGGGATGTGGAGGGGAACAGAGGCTAGCAGGAGTGGGGGGAGGCTGGGGGGAAGGGGGGCAGAAAGAAGGTGCATGAGGGCAGGCAGAGGGCAGCCGATGCATGGGGATGGGGGGGGGGCGGGAGTTCAGGAACTGGGGGAGGCCGGGGGGTGTCTGCCCCCCCCCCACGCTCACTCCCCCATTCCCTCGCAGAGAGCCGGAGCGACAAGGCCAAGCGCCTCTTCCGACATTATACGGTGGGATCCTACGACAGCTTCGACGCCCCCAGGTAAGATGCCCCCCCGCGGGGTCACAGCCCCCCGGGCGCCACCTCCCCCGGGGTC
>NW_020683739.1:0-4853 GCF_002925995.2 Terrapene triunguis
TGGGGGCCTTGTGTGTGTGTGTCTGTGTATGGGGCCGTGGGGGCAGCACATGCATGGGGGGGGCGGGGCGGGGGGGGGGGCAGCGTGTGCATGGGGGGCTGGGTGTGTGGGCATGGGGGGGGGGGGTGGGGGGGGGGGCCTGTAACATATAGGCCTGTGCTCTGGAGCGTATGCTGGGGTCACCCACCCGCCCACCTCGTGGCCTGGGGAGAGGGCGGGGCAGGGCCCTGAGGCCGCAGGGCTGGCCTCACCTGGCTCGCCCATCCCACGTGCCCTTCCCTTCACCTAGGAGGGTCCAGCCCAGGGTGGTGGGTCCTTTCTCTGCCCTGGGAGAGAGGAAGGTCTGGGCGGCTGGGCCACACAGCTGGCGCTGGGGCATGGGGTGCAGGACCTGTTTGGACTGGGGCGCTGGCTCCATGATTCCTGACGCGCCAACCCAGAGTTCCCAGCCGTGGGGGGGGGGGGTCTGTCACCCAGCCCAAATCTCCCCTCAATGCAATAGATGGGGGCTTGGGGCACCAGGGGTCTCTGGCATGGACACAAGACTGGAGAGAGATGGGATCATGCTATGGGGGTGAGGTGGGGGGTCTGGGACTTTGCCTGTCTGGGGGGCAGGGAGTGGGTGGATTCCTGCTACCTCTGGGAGCTTAGATCTAGGACTGAAGGCGTCCTGTGGACAGGGGCGGCTTTAGCTTTTTTGCCGCCCCAAGCACGGCAGGCAGGCTGCCTTCGGCGGCACGCCTGCGGGAGGTCCCTGGTCCCGCGGATTCGGCGGCATGCCTGCGGGAGGTCCGCCCTCGCAGGGGCCGGCAGGGCGCCCCCTGCGACTTGCCGCCCCAGGCACGCGCTTGCTGCGCTGGTGCCTGGAGCCGCCGCTGCCTGTGGACTGACATTCTCAGCCCTGACACAGAAAAACAGTTGTGCTCCATACATATTTTGTGGTTTGGGACGAATCAGGATGGGGCTTCCCCACCTTACAGTGATGAGAACACCATCCTATTCCATCGGGAACTAAAGTGAAACACCTGTTTCAATTGGCAGGGCCAGATAACTTGCACCCAAGAGTATCGAAAGAATTGGCCGAGGAGCTCTCAGAACCATTCGTGGGGTTTTCTAACAGATCTTTGACCTTTTGGGGAAGGTCCAGGGATCTGGGGAAATGCCCCGGTTATAAACAGGATGATTTGCCTAATAGGCCGGTTAGTGGGACATCGATCCTGGGCAAAATCGTGGGAAGGCTGATCCAGGAGACGATCAGTACAGCACTGAAGGGCGTCAGTGTAATTAACATGGAGCACATGGGACATAGGGCTTGGCAAACCCTTGTTATGGCTTTTTGAAGAGGTTATACATTTTGTAGCTAAAAGCAACTGTATTGGCAGAAGTGGGTCAGCCTGTGTCAGGCACTTGACTCTGTATGATGGGAAATTTCCACTCTCCGGGATCCACAGACTTCATATTATACATTGGCTAGCGCTCAAAAAGGCATTGGAAAGGGGGACTTGTCCCCTGTAGGGCGTGTCTACTAGGGGATTGGGTCTCAGCCCGACGCACGTCAGTGTCTTTATCAATGATCAGGAGGAAAATATCAACATGTGGCTGGGGAAAGCTGCAGAAGCGGGGGCAGTAAATGATGGCGTCACACGGGGCCAACCTGCGTTTTCACCCCCAAATGCAAGGTCGCCTCTAGGAGCCGGGGCTGTTGGTCACGTAGCCGGGATGGGGAGCACGCCCTCAGGAGTAGAGACTCTAGAAGCATGTGTAGAGGAGGGTCCCGGTGAACCAACTGACCTTGAGCTCCCTGGGGTGCCCGAGCAGAGAAATTGTGACCTGGCCTTCACTGCACCAGCCACAGGGTTACGAACCCATACTTAATGGGGCTCTAACAGCCACACACTGATGCAGACAGTTTTCCAAATTGCTGGGCTTTACCAGGGCCAAGGGGAGGGTTAGTGGGGCAAATCTGGGGCCATTTGAGCTGGGGGTCCAGAGACAAAGTGCCTGGAAAAAGGGAGGGTCGGTATGTTCTGCCCATTCTAAAGTTTTGGGGCGCACACCTGGGGTGCGTATTCCGGCTCGGCGCTGCACCAAAGGGCCTTCCCCAGCGGGTGTGACTGGCAGCACCAGGCCAGGGAACCTATATCTGCAGCGATACTCAAGGCATTTTCTAGGAATTGGCCCAGCATCGGGGGGTCCGTTGGAGAGACAGCTTTGTGCAGGTGCTGGGAGCCCGTGGGTGATCAGCAGGTGGAGACACAGAGCTGGTGTTAGGATCGATGACATCACCACTTGGCCTCTCTCCTCCCTCATCTCAACATCTGGAAGACAGAGACTTTGAACTGGGGAGATTGGTCCCAGGCTGGCAGGGAACCCAGCCTGTGGATTGAGACCTGTGAGCTGCCTTTAACGTCTATGAGAGCGAGACGCTGCTTGATTCAAATCTTGCTTAGTCTGTAGAATTTACACTGCTAATTAGCTTTTTCCTATGTAACCAACTTGGCTCTCTCTGCCTGCTACCTAGAATCATTTAAAATCTGTCTTTCTGGAGTTAATAAATCTGTTTTCTATTTTACCTAGAACAGTGTGCTCTCGGCTGAAGTGCTCGGGGAATCTCAGCTCAGATTACAAAGGCTGGTGCATGGCCACTTCCCTTGGACGAACTGGCTGTCACGGACTCACAGGCCCCGTGCCCTCTCGGCTCCGTACGGTCCCTGGGGGGAACCCGCTTCAGTGCGACAGCCCTTCTCGGGGGTCCACTCTCTCTCGGGGGTTAAGCCCTTCCACCTCCTGGAACCGCACCTCTCGCGTGGGCCCCTCAGGGAGTCCCCTCGCTCTGGACCCCCGGGGCTTCCACTCCCAGAGGGAATAATGCCACCCTGATCTCTAGCCCGGAGCGACTCTCAGCCAGCGTAACACAGGAGGGTTTATTGAGCGTTGAACACATCACAGGAAACTCTCAGGGCCCTCAAACCTGGCCTCCCACAGCACAGTACATCTAAGTCTCCCCTGCATCCAGGTGGGCTCTGGCTGCACCTCTCCCCCATCCAGCGGCTTCCTTCCAGCCGACCATCTGATATCACCGGCCCCAACAGCTCCTCCCCTGTTCTTTGTCTTGTATCCCAGGTAAACAGGTCACCAGGGTCCTCTCTCCTCAGCCCTTTGTGCTCCCACTGGCCGGAACCGGCTGGCTCCCAAGCGGGTCTGGGCTGGGCCTCCCAGTCACCACTTGCTGGGGTACCCAGTCTCTAGGCTGTTTGTCTGGGGGTCCCGGCTGCTAGGCGAGGTCTCATCCTCTCCCATCACCTCCTTACACACGCAGCACCCGGGGAAACCGCCTTTGCCCACCAGAGGCCGCTGTGGCGCCGTAACAGCCAGCGGCGTTCATGTTACGAAGGGCAGCTGGAGCCTCTTCACCTGGCCCCCAGGGTCTCAGCAAAAGTCACCCACCCCTATTCCCACCACCTAGGCATTGGTGCAGCACACAGGGAAACTGAGGCACACACCGTATTCATGCAAAACAGTAAGACTCACATAGGCTCCCGTACAACATCATCAGGAGGAAAAATCCACTTTGTCACAGGGGCCCTGGCAGAGCTGGGGGAGCCCAGGGCTGGGCTAGCACGAGGCTGCGGGTCAGGAGTGAGGGGCACCGGCAGAGCTGGGGGGAGCCCAGGGCTGGGCTAGCAGGGGGCTGCGAATATGGAGTGAGGGGCATTGGCAGAGCTGTGTCTGGGGAGGGGCACTCTGCACTCTGCTGGCCCCGTCCCTGGGCCGAGCCCTGTGCCTGGGGGTGCAGGATTCAGCCTCTTCTCTTTGCCCCTTAGCCCTGCAGTGGCCGTGCCCCCTCTGAGCCAGGCCGGAGTGTGGCTGCCCTCCCAGTGGGTGGCTGGAGCAGCTGCGGCAGGTCCCGGTGCCGCAGGGCCCCACCAGCTGAGCAGGGGTGAGGGGGAGGGTCAGGGTGGCATTCGTATGACCGAGCTCTGTCTCGGGTGGTGGGGGGGGGAGAGATAGGGGCCTTCATCCACCTCCTGCCGGGCACCATCCTCTTCACCCATCTGCCCTGCCCACCCACCCCCGCCACGCCTTGAGGCAGAAATCCGCCTTCCACACCCCCGTCTCCCCTGACTTGGGTGGCCAGGGTTGCGGGGAGCTGGGAGGTGAGTATGGGGCCTGCGGGGGGCAGCCAGGGACCCACGTGGCCCCAGAGCAAGGGGCGGGTGGTCAGGGTGACCAATGTCCCAGCACTGACCCCACTAGGGAATTGGGAAGCAGCGAGGGTGCAGACATCCCCCCTCCTGCCCCAGCCCACAGTGGCAAGAGCCTGTTGGATTTGGGGGGGGGAGCCCCCAGTCACAGTTGTGGGACCAGGTGGGGGTGGGGCCTGGGGGTCCCCTAGAAGCTGCCTTCTAGGAGGGGTGAGAATCAGAGTGGGGTCCCCGAGGGGTAGACGAAGGGAGGAGGCTGTTCCTCATGCCCCGGAGAGGCCGGGCGAGTCGGGGAGTCAGGGTCAGCTGGTGGGGAGCGGGGCCTGGGGCGCCAGCAGAGCCTGGGGGGCGGAGGGAAGGGGGGCAACACAGGAGGGGCTCGGGTGCCCCAATCAACGTCCTCATGAACCGCGGCCACCATCAACCTCCTGCCCCCCAATCAACATCCCCCTGAACCTGGCCCCCCATCAACTCCCTGCCCCCCAATAGACACCCCCTGAACCTGGCCCCCCATCAACTCCATGCTCCTCAATCAATGTCCCCCTGAACCCCGGCCCCCATCAACCCCCAGCCCCCCAATCAACATCCCCCTGAACCCAGCACCCCATCAACTCCCCCAATCAACATCCCCCGGAACCCAGCCCCCCC
>NW_020683740.1:0-3657 GCF_002925995.2 Terrapene triunguis
CTATTTAATATCTGTAGTATATAATTGGATTCTTATCTATTAAAATCATTAGGATTTTTCAAAAAAAATAATAATCATAGAACAGGAAGGGACCTCAAGAGGTCATCTAGTCCAGTCCCCTGCACTCATGGCAGGACTAAGTATTATCTAGACCATCCCTGACAGGTGTTTGTCCAACCTGCTTTTAAAAATCTCCAATGATGGTGATTCCACAACCTTCCTAGGCAATTTATTCCAATGCTGAACCACTCTGACAGTTAGGAAGTTTTCCTAATGTCCAACGTTAACCACCCTTGCTGCAATTTCAGCCCATTGCTTCCTGTCCTATGCTCAGAGGTTAAGAAGAACAATTTTTCTCCATGCTCCTCATAATAACCTTTTATGTACTTGAAAACTGTTATCATGTCCCCTCTCAGTCTTCTCTTCTCCAGACTAAAGAAACCCAATTTTTTCAATCTTCCCTCATAGGTCATGTTTTCTAGACCTTTAATCATTTTTGTTGCTCCTCTCTGGACTTTCTCCAATTTGTCTACATCTTTCCTGAAATGTGGCTCCCAGAACTAGACACAATGCTCCAGTTGAGGCCTAATCAGCGCACTGTAGAGCAGAAGAATTACTTCTCGTGTGCTGCTTACAACACTCCTCCTAATACATCACAGAATGATGCTTTTTTTGCAAGAGCGTTACACTGTTGACTCATATTTAGCTTGTGGTCTACTATGACCCCCAGATCCCTTTCCGCAGTATTCCTTCCTAGGCAGTCCTTTCCCTTTTTGTATGTGTGCAACTGATCGTTCCTTCCTAAGTGGAGTACTTAGCATTTGTCCTTACTGAATTTTATTCTATTTACTTCAGACCAATTCTCCAGTTTGTCCCGATCACTTTGAATTATAATCCTATCCTCCAATGCACTTGCAACCGCTCCCAGCTTGGTATCATCCGCAAACTTTATAAGTGTATTCTCTGTGCCATTATCTAATCATTGATGAAGATATTGAACAGAACCGGACCAAGAACCAATCCCTGCGGGACCCCACTAGTTATGCCCTTCCAACATGACTGTGAAACACTGATAACTAAAGTCTGGGAACTGTTTTCCAATCAGCTATGCACCCACCTTATAGTAGCTGCATCTAGGTTGTATTTCTCTAGTTTTTTTATGAGAAGGTAATGCAAGTCAGTATCAAGAAGAAATGAATGCGACCAGAAAACATTATCTCGACACAGTGACATAATTTTGAAAAGAGGGGCCTGGTAGAAAATTAATTGGACTTTTCCTCCTAAGTCACTTAAACTCCGACTCAGTGGGATTTTTGACTCAGCTTTCTGCACATCTGAATATCAGCCTGTATATACAGTAGAGAACTTATCTTGCCCTCCTGGAAGTGAAAGGCTAATTTGACCTCAGTTATTAATGGAAAAGGGAATGAAATCAATGTTCTGCCCAATGTCAAAATTATGTTTGTCCCCATACGACCCTAGATAGAAATTAAAGCTTTCCTCCATTATCAGCTCGTGAGACAAATGCCTAAGAAAAGAGATGGACCTTTAATTGAATCTGAATGCCAACACAGGCAGATTCTGTGCACAGGAAAATTCAATTCCAAGTGCATTTCCCAGAGAATGCCCCCCCACACACACACACACAATCAATACAAACTACTGCACCAACTGATCTCACCTATCTCAGTGCTGCCTTGAGAAAGAGAGAGAAAGAGAGAGCTGGGTGATTGAAGAAAATCAGTTTTGCCAGCCATGGCACCTGTGCTGTAGCTAAGTCTGTGTGAGCAGACTGCTGCAGCCAGGAAGACGTCAATGGGACTATGCAGAGACCCAACCCTAGATAAGAGGGGCAGAATCTGGCCCTTTGAAATGAAAAGGAAACAAAAAATAAAAAGGATTAAAATATGAATCAACTCACCTGCCTTTTAAGTGCAGATCATAAACATGGTGAGATCATTCTGACCTGTGATTTTCTCTTTTCTTCGTCTATCTACCTCCTTATTGCTTTGTCTATGTAATCTGTCTGTCTCTGGAATACAGCATCCAAGGAGATCCAATATTCTTAACCCTACACACTTTGAGGGGTTTCACTGCTCCGGGTAATCAGTGGGAGTGAAGCAAAGAGATTTTCCTTCGCTGACTCCAAGACTAGGTGCTGATTCTTGAGAGTTGTTTAAATGCTGTCTTGTTCCCCCTGGGACAATCTCTGGAGTTCACTCTCTGTAACAAGCTCCCAGTGACATTGTGCTGGGTCAGCCCTTAAGCAATGGTATATGGTACCTAAGAATGAGAACATTGAGGATTGGGTTATCATAGGATCCAAGTGATTTAGGTACCCAATCTCAGTGACAGTCAATTAAAAAGGCATGTATTTAGGCTCAGATTCTCAAAGTAGCTGAAGGACTTAGATGTGCAAACAGCAGCACATTTCCTCTCTCTAAGACTCCTTTGAAGGTCCTAGTCTTAATGTATAATTACCACAAGAGTGCAGCAGAGGAGAAAGAATGGGGAATGACCAGACATCCTTAAAAAATCACCAACAGCTGGATACATAGGTTAAGGGATGAGAAAGGATCAAATAGACTGTATAAAATGGCAGGAAAGAACAGGAGATGAGACAAAGGAGGAGCTTTTCTGAATACAACTGCGTAACATTTTTCAGACAAGTAGTTTATTCACTTAAAAATGCAGTTTGGTTGACCCTATACTATTTGTGAATTAGAAAAATAAAAGCCAAATTGTTTCATCCAGGGCCAAAAAAACAAGCAAAAAACCCAACTAAATTCACAAAGCAACACAGGGCACCTTAGTGCCTCCCCAGTACCTTTAACCTAGTGGTTAGGGAACTCACCTGGGTCATGGGAGATCCTCATGCAATTCCTTCTCTGTCTGATGTAGAGAAGAGATTTGAAGTTAGGTCTCCTATCTCTCAGGAAAGTGCTTTAATCTCTGTGCCATAGGCCTTGCTGGAAACCTAAGCCTAAGTAACTGTATTAACCAAACGCTTGGAACCAGAGTAGGCCTGTCTTTGACAAAATAGCAATGCACCAGGTAAGCCCATTCCTGACCAGAGAGGATGGTACATAACACATAGCTCTCTCGAGTAACAACGTAAACACATTCCTAAGAGATGGTACAAGAACACACTTACCCTTCATAAAGATAAGGAGGGGATGACAGAATAATGGGTGAGGATGTTTTGTTCTAACTAGCAGGTACGAGTATAAGGGTGGTAAGTAACAATATCCGGAGTGTAATACGGCACTTGTTTGTATCAATGTATAAAAGGAGAAGTCCTATGAACGGCATCTTTGTATCGGCCGAGGGGACAGGACCCTGGTGTCCTATCTTGTCACAGAAATACATGTGTTAGTGTCCCTGTGACACCTTGGACAGGGCGCTTGTACTGTGCTTTGCTGACAATAAACCTGGCTGAGGGCCTTCGCCACAAAACCAAGCCTGTGGTTGTTCTTTATGAATAACATAGAGTTCTGCTGAATCGGTAAGCTGCATTCCCTGCTCGTGCGGCTGACACCGGAGATCCAAGAACAGCAGCACTGAGCAGCCTTAACAACTCTCCACAGCACTAATAACTTGATCTATAAGGTATTTTGGGGCAGGGCTTTCTCAGTCTCTCTTAAGTTGTTGTGCTGC
>NW_020683741.1:0-3056 GCF_002925995.2 Terrapene triunguis
CCCCCCCCGGCTAATAAAGAGCCTGGACGCTGGGAACTGAAGGTGCATTTCCAGTGTGTGTATTTATTTACCCGAGTGATGCGGCGGGGGGTGCGGGGAATTACAACCCCGGGGGCTGTAATTAGCGCAGGGGGTAATTAATTACAGCCATGGGGGGTAATTAGAGCGGGGGGGAATAGCCAGGCTCATATTTACAATATACAACAGTTGCGTGTGGCCCCCTGCCGGGTCCGTCGCTGGGGGGCCAGGAGGGACCGAGGGTGTGGGATCGGGGGGGGGTTGGTCTCTTGGGGGCCGGGGGCGAGGGACCTGGGTTCGACTGGGTGGGGGCACTGCTAGGGGGAGCTGCGAGTGACCCAGAGCCCCACCCACCCGGCTTATAGCCCCCGCCCCAGTAGGGTTACCACACGTCCGGATTTTCCGGACATGTCTGGCTTTTTGGGCTCCAAATCCCCGTCCGGGGGGAAATCCCAAAAAGCCGGACATGTCCGAGAAAATCAGGACATGTGGGGCCGGCGGTGCTGGGCCGGGGGCCGGCGGTGCTGAGCCGGGGACCGGACTGGCGGTGCAATGCCGGGCCGGGGGCCGGCGGTGCCGAGCTGGGGGCCGGGGGCCAGGCCGGGGACCGGGCCGGTGGTGTGGTGCCGAGCCGGGGGCCGGGCTGGGGATGCTCGGCCGGGGGCACGGGGGCCGGGCCGGGGACCGGCAGTGCTGGGCAGGCCGGGGGTGCTCGGCCGGGGGCTGGCCCGGGGCCGGCACCCCAGAGCCCGAGCCGACCCAGGCTGGAGACGCCGGGGGGGCCAGACTGGGCCGCGCCTCCTCCGCCCACATCCCCCTTACCTGCTTCAGGTTTCCTGCGAATCAAATGTTCGCGGGAAGCAGGGGAGGGGGCGGAGTTGGGGTGTGGGCGGGGCTGGGGGCGGGGCCGGGGCCCTGTGGAGTGTCCTCCTTTTCGAGGCTCAAAATATGGTAACCCTACATTCAAGCTTGAGAGAGCACAAAGGTGCTTGTTTGAAAATTTAACAAGTGGGTTGTGGAGGCTGCTGTTGTGGGCCAATCGGAGGTAGGAATCAACCTTTCAGTATCGAATGAGAAATAAAGGTAGCAATTAGTAGTGAGGGGACTTGAAAGTGAAGACAAGCAGCTTATGTTCGATCAGATAAAGAAAGGGGAACCAGTGGAGGGATTAAAAAATGACATGGTCAAAGCAACAGGCTAGCAAAATGATCTTTGCAGCAGCATTCTGAATGGATATGGGCAAGACAAGATTGCATATGTTAAGGCTAGTAAACAGGAAGTTGCAGTAATTGAGACATGAAGTGTTGAGAGCCACAATGAGAATTTTAGCTGTGTGGATAGGCAGCAAAGGGCATACCTTAGAGGTGCTATGCAGAAAGAATCTGCAAGGTTCAAATATAGCCTGGCATGTGAGGACCAAGAAAGAGGCTGAGTTAAAGACGACCCAGGTTATGGGCCTGAGTGAGGGGCAGGATGGTGGCATTGTCCATTGAGGTTGTGTACAGGGCTTTGGCAGAAAGATTAAAAGCACTGTTTTAGCCATGTTGTGCTTGAGCTTAACAGCTAGACATCCATGAGGAGAAGTCAGAGACACAATCCAAGATTTTAGTTTGGCCAGAAGGAAATAGGTCTGGAGTAGAGCTAGACAGAAAAGTTTTCCCATCCCTCAAATACTTGTGAGAGTTCAAAATTTGTTCCGATCATGAATTGAGATGACAAAAGATGACAAATTGAAATCTCGAAAACATTCACCAACTGAAAAACCAAAACAACTTCATCTCAGTTCCATCAAAATATTTCAATTTCAATACATTTTTTGTTTTGGTACCGTTTTTAATTTAATTAGCATACATTTCTAAATGAAAAGTCATTTGGAATAAAAATACAGAATTTTTCATTTTCAAAATGTTGAAATGAAATGTTTCAACAATTGCAATCTATTTTTTAATTTTTTTTGAGTCAGCAGATTTGTCAAAACTGTCCCTGATTCATGACATTTTTTAAAAAAAAAGTTTCATTGAAGAATTCCCAACCACCTTTAGCCTGGGGTAGAGAGCTGGATCTGTGAAACCTCAGTATAGAGATGGTAGTTTAATTTGTTTTTTGAAAATGAAATTACCCAGAGATAAGCTATGTGGAACCCCCAAAGAAAGCTGGAAGGGGATGAGGCAGATTCTCCAAAAGACCCACTGAAGGAACATTTAGAGTGGTAGGAAGAGAACCAAGAAAATACACAGTCACAGAAGCCAAGAGAGGACAAGATTTCAAGAAGAGTATGGTCGACTGTGATAAAGGTAGTTGACAGGTCAAGGAGGATGAGAGTGGAGTACTGGTTCTGAGATTTGGCTACAGTGAGGTAATTAGAGACTTTGGTGAGGGGGTTTCAGTGGAGTGCAAAGGGCAGAAGCCAGACTCAAGAGGGTGTAGTCTGGAACTGAAAGAGAAGAACTTCACTTTGTGGGTAGCAAAGGCTGAAGGTGTTGGCAGGGCAGACTTTATGATGGGAGAGAGGGGCAAAAGGGTTAAGGGTGGAGGAGAGTGAAGCAACAACCATATAAATGGAAGAAAGGTAAGAGAGGGAAAGGAGAAGAGGGCTGAGCGCAGACAATATGTCTTCAATACTGATGGACTGGAAGTCACGGAAAAGGTCAAGTGAAAGGTTGTGAGGGAGGGGCCTGATGGCTGATGTTAAAAAAGACCAGATGGTTGTTGGAAAGGGGAACTTAGCAACAGAAACGTCAGAGAGATATAGAGTGTTTGGTGAAGGCCAAGTCAAGTGAATGGTGAATGTAAGAGCTAAACCAGGAGTTCAGGTCAAGGGTGAGGAAACATAAAACTAACGGGTCAGATGCATCTTCAACATGGAAGCTGAAATCACCAAGGATGAGTGTGGAAGACTGTGAGGACAGGAAGAGAGAGAGCCAGGAGTCAAAATCAGAGAGAATGTTCTGATGGGGAGGAGCTGAGTAGACGGTAGATGATAACAACAAAGAGAGGAAGAGAAAACAGAGAAGAGTCAGATGCAGTGCCTGTGCTTT
>NW_020683742.1:0-1133 GCF_002925995.2 Terrapene triunguis
CAAGAAGCAAATGAAAACAAGGCTTTGGGCAGGAACCTGGTCCTGTGCACAGTAATGCAGTAAACCTGAGGTCAATAGAAAGCTGCTGTTAATCAAGAAAAAACCTGTACCCTTCCTGGAGACGAGTTAACTCCCAGTTTGCACTTGGAAAGTTGGAGGAACTGGTCTGATTTCAGATATCTGAGCATGGGTATGTGAAGAAAATGAAGTGGCCTTTATAGAGCTGAGACCTAAACTGATTTATTAAAATCCCCCAGATCCAGCACCAGAGCATACAAGCAGCGTCTGGATTGGCAGGCGGCAGTACAACAGCAGGAATTTCTAATTAAAATTCTCCCAAGCTGGCTAATCCTAAACTCTTGATGCTATCTGTGTGCTGTGTGCATGTCTGTATGAAATCCAAACGTTGACAGGAATGCAGTGTTAAGGTCCCCGACTTAGAACTTTAATTCACAACTTAACAAGAAGTTAAAGATTCTCCCAGCACCATTAACTGGGCCCTGTTATGAGCACAAACTATATCCATTTTTTTCATGTTAAACATGTAGCTGAATGTATTGCCGTTTTGATTTAGCACATACACAGGGCCACAAATCACCCACCTGGTTCCTGTTTGCCTGGCTCTGGGCAACGGAATATGTTCCTTTAAAAATATCTAGTTTGGGGGAAAGACTAAAATGTCACCTTCCCTCATTCTTGTTTTTGCACCTGCCATTTTCCCTTGGTCCCAAAAATGCAGTGGGACGGAGAGAGGATTTGACTGTTATTTCATAGCGATGGTTGCAAAATCCTTCATGCTAACAGTCCCAGCAACAGCCTGTTTGGACAGAAATAATTCGCATTGTTCAGTCTCCACATTCCATTCAGTTCTCGGCCTCCCAGCTCAGGTCCCAGCCCCCTTCTCTCTTCCCAGGCTGGGCTGGTTCATAGTGCCAGTTGGAATATGGTGACCTGTGATGTTGACAGTTGGGGACCTTGCATCTCATTCCACTGGCCCCCAAGCCAACCAGCAGATGGCAGAGACTTTCAGTGGTTAATGACAATAAGTCGTTTTCGCTCATGCTTTCTCCTTTTTTGACTTGCTGTGTCCCACTTTCCAGCATAATTCTCCCATCCCATTAACACAGGACCAA
>NW_020683743.1:0-3729 GCF_002925995.2 Terrapene triunguis
TGTGTATGGTAACACCTATTGTTTCATGTTCTGTGTGTGTGTGTGTGTGTGTGTGTGTGTGTGTATATATCTTCCTACTGTATTTTCCACTGCATGCATCCGATGAAGTGGGCTGTAGCCCACGAAAGCTTATGCTCAAATAAATTTGTTAGTCTCTAAGGTGCTACAAGTACTTTCACTCCTTTCTAGGAAACTTCCTGAAAAAGCTCAGTCTTGTCTGGCATATTGTTCAAAAGAGTCCTTTGCAGCTCATAACACTTCCCAGCGTTTACATTAGTCATGTCTCCCCTTTAAAAAGTTGCATACAATAACACATAAATATTTGCCTTTTTCATAGAATGAACTCCTAAAATACTTAAATGTAATTCAATAAAGTTTAACTTAAGTCTGTTCGGTTTGTCTAGGACATGGCTGGACATTGCCATATCTGTCACAATTATATCCAAAAGTATATTGTGATACCAGTCAGGAAAGATCACATCTTTACTTAAGTGGTATATCCCACACTCAGTGTTTCTGACAAGAGTTTATCATTGCTAGAGCTGCTGCTTTCTAAGTAGTAGTTCTGGGAATCATTTCAGAAGTATGTTGACTCACTGTGGTTCAAAAAGCCCCCCTCCTGCAGGTCTCTAAAATACCCCTGTGTTGGGAGGGACACAAATTTCCTGAAGCTTTCTAAATAACATCAAGTTCAGTTGAATATCTTGTTTATGTTCTTACCTGGGCAATAGCCCAAGCTGCAGTTCCTGATCAACTGTTGGCAGCAATGAGGTCTGATATCATCCAGGAAGGGAGGCCAGTTGGGATATATTCTGTATTCCTACGAAATACTAAAACTCTTAATTGCTTTGATCCCACAGAGCGAGCAGCTGGAGTGTACCACAGGGAGGCACGGGCTGGAAAATATCAGCTCACCTATGCAGAAGCTAAAGCAGTGTGTGAATATGAAGGAGGACAACTAGCCACATACCAGCAGCTGGAGGCAGCAAGAAAAATAGGTAGGAAAGAAAAGGTGCATTTGAATGTGCAGTCACTTGAATCTGACATCACACATTCAATGTTGCCAACACCTGCAGTTTCCCCCTTGATTGCTAGAGGCTGCTATGTGACTTGTTCTGCAGATAGTTGTAGCGGCTGCTTGCAGTGCTAGAGTGACTCTCTGTGCTTTGTGTGGGACGGAGCTCTAGAGCGGGTGCAGCACAATGGAGCAGCCTATTCCTTGAGCTTGGGAGCAGCAGCCTCACTCTCAATCTCCTCACCACTAACTTTACACGAAGGGGGTGCTATTGGAGATAGAAGCTCTGGACATTCCCCTTCACTGCATTTTCTTAAAAAAATGATCAGTGCCTCAGGAACTTCTTTTAGAATGTCTTCTTCTAAAATTTTCATTTAATCAATCAAAACACTTGTTTTTTATAGTGTTTATCCAAGACATCTTGCTAAATTTGCTACATAGATACTGAGAACAAATAGTCCAGCAGAAAGAGTGTTCAGTGTGATGACAAGTGTTTGGAATGAAATGTTGAATGAGTGCAGACCCCATTGACGGTGTTATCTTGCTCCGAGTGAATGTTAAAACTTTTGTTCAGTGTTTTCATGATCAACTCATTCAGAACATTAAGTTATTGGGAAAAATCCTCCACTGTGAGGAATATGTAAGTATCACTGTTGAATCAAAACCTGGCAGTAGGCACGAGCAAACATTAATAATTTTTTGTTGTCGTTTGTGACTATTTCACAACCTGAAAGCCACCACAAAAGAAGTGTTCTGGTTTTTTACTTTGAAAATTTGGTAAGCTTATGAAAGAGCTGTTTTGTACTAACCAGTGAATAATTTTGAATTTTTTGATTATTGTTTTTAAACTCTCAGCCATAACATTGTATTAACAAGTTGTTTTTTAATTCAATAAGCATTTCTGTTGCCTTAGCTTATGCTATGTATATACCTTTTTATCCACCCGAAGAGCCCAGTCCTGAAAACCCTTATTCACATGAGTAATGACTGAGTGAGGTTGTAGGATTAGGGACTAAAAAGGAAACAAAGCAATCAATGTATTATATTTACATGACTAATCTGACATCTAATTTGAATACAACGGTTGGTAATGTAATTTCTAGGGTGGGGAAGCTTTACTGTCCATCTGCATCTGATTTTTATTTTTAATTGAGAAAAAAAATTATTGTGGAGGACAAGAAGTGACTTTATACTCTGCATTCAAAATTCTCCATGCAAAAGACAGCAATTGCCTCAGTACTATGATCGGATTTGCATTACATAAACTAGATTTTGGCAATGAGAAAAAATGTTGTTAGTTTGAATGAGGCAATAATTTTTATAATGTTTCTTGCTTAAAGTGAGTTTCAAAACAGCCATGATACTTTCCTTCTGTCACAGGTTTCCATATGTGTGCTGCTGGTTGGATGGCTAAGGGCAGAGTTGGTTATCCCATAGTGAAAGCTGGATCCAGCTGTGGCTTTGGAAAAACTGGCATTGTTGATTATGGGATTCGCCTCAACAGAAGTGAGAGATGGGATGTCTATTGCTACAACCTTCATGGTGTGTTTAAAAAAATCCAGTGTTGCTTAATTACATGCCTTTTACTAAGTAAAATAAATTTTTAAGGTTAATAATAGACCGACTGCTAGCTAGTGAATCAGTAATATGACTAATGTTTGGTTTGAGCATTGGCCTGCTAAACCCAGGGTTGTGAGTTCAATCCTTGAGGGGGTCACTTAGGGATCTGGGGCAAAAATCAGTAACTTGGTCCTGCTAGTGAAGGCAGGGGGCTGGACTCGATGACCTTTGGAGGTCCCTTCCAGTTCTATGAGATACGTCAAAATTTTCCAATTTGGGTGTGTACATTTATGTGCCTAAATTTATTATTAGGCCATGGGTGATTAGCAGCTACTTTTATTTAGATGGCTAACATTATCTCAGCTTGTACAAACTAAAATCAATTAAATCAGTTTTATTATGTGGTTACTCTGCTGCAGTGTGTGCATTTATTTGTTTTAAAATGACAATTTTCATGGGAGTATGGAAAAAAAAATCCAGAGGAAACTTTTCTATTTGTCTTCTATTTGTAAAAGCTTGTTACTGCTACAATTTGGCCCAAATGTGAGTTGTGATTATCCCTTTAATAAGCATCCCCTTTAATTGTCTGACACTTGGAAGGAAGTTTAGCTATACTTAAAAGCAGATTAAAAATAAGGATGGGCATGTTGATTTACATGTAAGGATTTGAAGAATGTGTATGTATCATTAACATGGATGCCCAGCAGTACTATGACAAGGTGCAGGGACAATATCAGTTCCCTAGTGATCAGAAGGTTAACTTCAGAGGAGTTGATTTACACCAGCTGAGGTTCTGGCCTATAGATTTTAAGGCCAGAAGGGACCATTCTGATCATCTGGCTGACCTCCTACTTAACACAAATCATAGAATTGAGTTTGAAGCCCAAACTAGGGAGTTTCTGAGGGTACATCTACACTTACCGGAGGGTCCGGCGGCAGGCAATCGATTTTCTGGGATCGACTTATCGCGTCTAGTGAAGACGCGATAAAATCGATCCCTGATCGCTCTGCCGTCGACTCCGGAAATCCACCGCGGCAAGAGGCGGCAGCGGAGTTGACGGCAGCGCAGCAGCGGTCGACTTTCCCCCGTCCTCACAGCCAGGTAAATCGACCTAAAATACGCAACTTCAGCTACGGTATTCACGTAGCTGAAG
>NW_020683744.1:0-6945 GCF_002925995.2 Terrapene triunguis
GCCAAGAAGGCTAACGGCATTTTGGGCTGTATAAGTAGGGGCATTGCCAGCAGATCGAGGGACGCGATCGTTCCCTTCTATTCGACATTGGTGAGGCCTCATCTGGAGTACTGTGTCCAGTTTTGGGCCCCACACTACAAGAAGGATGTGGAAAAATTGGAAAGAGTCCAGCGGAGGGCAACAAAAATGATTAGGGGGCTGGAGCACATGACTTATGAGGAGAGGCTGAGGGAACTGGGCTTGTTTAGTCTGCAGAAGAGAAGAATGAGGGGGGATTTGATAGCTGCTTTCATCTACCTAAAAGGGGGTTCCAAAGAGGATGGATCTAGACTGTTCTCAGCGGTAGCAGATGACAGAACAAGGAGTAATGGTCTCAAGTTGCGGTGGGGGAGGTTTAGGTTGGCTATATTAGGAAAAACTTTTTCACTAGGAGGGTGGTGAAGCACTGGAATGGGTTACCTAGGGAGGTGATGGAATCTCCTTCCTTGGAGGTTTTTACGGTCCGGCTTGACAAAGCCCTGGCTGGGATGATTTAGTTGGGAATCGGTCCTGCTTTGAGCAGCGGGTTGGACTAGATGACCACCTGAGGTCCCTTCCAACCCTGATATTCTAGGATTCTAAGCTGTTCCCGTGTATCAGGTGAGCTGCAGCTCAGCGAACCCCAAGGATCTGAGGTGAGCTGCTTTGCAGCAGAGGCAGCCCAAGCAGCAGGTACAACGCGGGGTCGCACCCCGGCTGGGGGATAGAATCTGATGTCCGAGATCCCGGCTCCTGTTACTTTGCAAGGCGTGTGCGATTGCTCTGGGTTTTAGCTGTGGGCCAATTGCCCTCTGGCTTCTCGGCCGGGCTCCGTCCTCTATGTGCCTGGGCGTCAGCGGGACTGTCTCAAGAGAGCAGCTTCCCCAGCCCCCCGCCGCGTCAGTCTCCGCCCAGCTGGGGAACGAGCAGAGGCAGCCCCGAGAAAAGACTCCTTTGAGCGAGGATGGGCTGGAGAATCTCATTTGCATACCCACAGTGCCTTGCGCGCAGTGAAGCGAGTCCCTGGTCAAGGGCTGGTTTTGCTCCCAATGTCCCCGGTTCCGATAATCAAACTTGGGATGTAAACCGGTTCAGTTACATTTCCTGTAAAAGCGAGAGCTTTAGCGGGCAGTGAGTGTAGTCACCCTAAGCTAAAATAAACTCGCTGTTGCCCCCACACGGCTTCTGCAGCGTAGTCTGTATACTCTGGTTTCTCTTCAGATCGTATAAATCTTTCGCCTTTTACTAAAGATTTCCGTGGAGAGGAACATTTATGAGTTTCTACCCAATTTTTTGAGGCTTCACTTCCGTGAAGCTACCCTTTGTTGTAAAAAATAGAATAATTAATTGAGAAGAAATCACTATTTCGACTGTTGATTAAATCAGCATTGTTAGTTTGTGGACGTGTGAACACTTTCAAGGTCTTAGTGACCCTTTTAGGAGGTTGTTTTTGTTTCCTTATACTACTGTTAGATACAGCGTAATCTTTTTTACTTTTTATTTGCTTGTCCAGACACCATCTGTAAGGTGTTCTTTTATAAAGCTTTTTCTAATAATTCTTCAAGTGTTGTCTCTTCTTTCCTGTGTTCGTTAATTTTCAGTTTAAGGATTCAGGACATTAACCAATCCCTAATCGTGTGTTGTTGGTGGTGGTGGTGTTACGCACGCTCTCTACCTTGATCTACAGATTTTCTATGTTAATATTTTATGATAGAAAAGAAAGCACTTGTGTGTGTATGGTTGTTCTAAATGATGTAAACCAAAGAATTCGCTTGCAACTAGTAGGATTTCCCCCATGTTTTTCTATATTTGTGGTAATTCATTCATCATTTTAGGTTTGTAACTCCGATTTGTAGCTGAAAAGATGTAAAATGGAAGCAGTCCTGTTAAAATAACCGCTGCTTTTCCTTGTTAGGTCCTAACTTCCTTTTGATTATTTGTGGCAGATTTTTGTGTTTGAAGCCGGACCTGATAGGCTCCTTGTTTTGATGTCAAGTTCCCTGATTAGCTCAGCACTAACTCGGTTCACCCTGACTTCAAAGCGTAGTGCTCTAGCCCTGGTTTGTTTGTTTGTGTGTTTTTTTGGAGGCATGTCTCTTCCATTATGGGAACCATAATTCTGAATCAGTGCAGCCCAAGCAACAATCCTTTGCAATTTGTCTCTGTACTCAGGGTAAAAAATTAGTTATCTCCCTAAAACAAGCAGGCAGTTTCAAATGCAATTTTTGTGTAATTTGCATGCCTCAATAATGTTTTATGTATTTTGCTACTCTGGTTTCTCTTCACGGGGTATACGTATTTTGGTTTCTGTTAAAGTTTTCTCTTGAGAAAAATATATATGAGTTTTTTCCTGTTTTTTTCAAGCTTTGTTTTGATAAAATTGTCCCCTGTTATGTACAAAAAAAATTAAATGTATTAGAAAGAATATAACACATATTACATCTTTTTTGTTATAATTTCTATAATCAGTATTGGCTGGGTTCTGTGTTAATTGTTTTATGGGGAAGTTAAAATGAAGTAGCTGTTTATTAGGGGGCTCTTTTTGCCTCAGGAAGCTGAAGCCTGTAGGGAGCGAAGACTGAGAGGAAGGGTTTGAACAGACGAAGCAGCCGGGTGCAAGACCAGACTGCACCCCTACAGGGCTTTCCTCTGACGTGGGAGGATTGCACTCGGGTGCTCCCCAGCTCCACCCCGGGTCTCCGCTGGTGGGTTAATGAGGTGCGCGGTGGCTGCAGGCTAGCGAAGCCCAGCAATGCAGCCGCAACTCAGAGGCCCGGGCTCCCCTGCGCTCTCAGACCTACACGGGATGCTTATTTGAATACCCATAATGCACTGCGCATCGCGACCGGCATCCCTGGTCCCTGGGCTGGGTTTGCTCCCAGAGATCCTGGTTCGGACGGTAAAAGTCGGGCTTTAAGCCGGCCAGTGCAATAGGCTGTAGAAGGGGAGGGATTTGCGGGCTGTCCGTGCAGCCCCGCCCCTCTGAGCTTATTTTGTGAAAAAAACAGAGCCTTGGTGATTCATGAATTGAAGTTGTCTTAATGGTTAAATTTCTCAGACATCTCTACTGGTTCTTTACATGTAACTTCTCTCGAGAAATACAAACAATACTGTTTAGAGCTCAAAGTATTAATGAGATGTTTTTCCAACAGGGAGTTATTTTGTGTTCTGTATTCATCTTCCTGTTTGGTTTCATATGTTTTTAGTAGCACTTTGCTGAGACCTTGCATACTGTAGAAAATAACTGTCAGGTATGTATTCAAATTTCATGTTTTTCGTGCATGATCTCATTTCCAAACGAAGGAATTTGAATAACTAATCCCCATGTTTTCGGTGTTAATATTTAATGGTACAAAAAGAGTGTTCATACTGGCTGAGCTGGTTATTCTAGATGACCTTATGCAGCAGAGCTCATTAGCAATTAATTCTTTCAACCCCATGAGATCCTGTAAGAAGGCTGGAGTGGGTCAGACCAATGGTCCACCTAGCCCAGTGGAGTATACAGAACAGGTCAATTTGGAGTGATCCACCCTCCTCTTCCACTCCTGGTCTCTGTGTAGTCATAGATTTAGGGCTTTCCTCAAGCATGAGATTGCATCACTAACAACTCTGGATAGACCTAGTCTCTATTAATTTATCTCATTCTCTGTGGAAGCCAGTTCTACTTTTTGCCCTCACAACATACTATGGTAGGGAGTTCTGCACGTTAATTTCGTCAGGTGGGTCCCCCCCCCACACCCCTTTACTGTGTTGTGGGAGAGGGTAAATAACACTTTGCTCTTCACTTCAGCCACATCATTCATGGTTTTATAGACCTCTAGCATAGTGGTTCTCAACCTTATTTTACCAGAGGCCCTTAAAATTAAATACACAGCCCTGCAGATCCCCAACCAGAGGGGAAGCGGGGGAGGGGGCACATGGGGTCACCTGCCCCCCCCAACGTTCTCCCTTCCATTTTGCTATGCTCCCTGAAATGCTAATATAGCAGGGCAGCGCAGAGCAATGGCATGTCTCCTTGGCTAGCTGCTGCCTGCTCGTCGAGTCAGTGGCTGTGAGGCAACCCTTACTGATGGCAGGGGGAGATCTCTCTTCTGCAATTTGTTATGACCCTCCCGCCAAGCAGGCTTGATGAACCCCTGAAGTTAGTCGGAGGTGGATCAAGCCCAGGTTTCTTTTGGCAGACACCTGGTTGAGAACCAGTGCTGTATTGTATCCCTTCTTAATCATCTCGTCTAAACTTTGGAAGCCTGCTGTGACAATGCGGTTCTGGCGGAACCCAACTGAGAGTGCCAACTCAGGACAAATTGCTCAAACAGGGCAGTTACAGCCCAAGGCTGGGTTTTTTTCCACCTCTAAGGCAAACCAAACCAGCCAGACTAAGAGGACTTCGGTCTCACCCCACTGGCTAACCGCAAGTCTCACAAGCAATCTCCTTAGACACTCCAGTTTCCCAGTATTACCACCAGTGCCACTCGTAATGGGGACAAATGGTTATGAAAACCAATACCCCAGTAAAAGAAAAAGGTTCTCCTGATCCCAAAGGACCAAGCCCCAGACCCAGGTCAATATACAAATCAGATCTTACCCACAAATCACGCTGTTGCCAATCCTTTAGAATCTAAAATCTAAAGGTTTATTCATAAAAGGAAAAAGATACAGATGAGAGTTAGAATTGGTTAAATGGAATCAATTACATACAGTAATGGCAAAGTTCTTGGTTCAGGCTTGCAGCAGCGATTCAAATCAAGTCTCTGGAATACATCCCCCACTGGGATGGGTCCTCAGTCCTTTGTTCAGAGCTTCAGCTTGCAGCACAGTCCCTCCAGAGGTATGAAGCAGGATTGAAGAGAAGATGGAGATGAGGCATCAGCCTTATATAGTCTTTTCCAGGTGTAAGAACACCTCTTTGTTCTTACTGTGGAAAATTACAGCAAAATGGAGTCTGGAGTCACATGGGCGAGTCCCTGCATACTTTGCTGAGTCTCAAGGCATATTTGCCTTCTCTTAATGGGTCCATTGTATAGCTGATGGTCCTTAATGGGCCATCAAGCAGGCTAGGCAGAGCTAGCACCAGTTTGTCTGGGATGTCACCCAGAAGCATAGCATAAGTTTAAAATACAGACAGTATAGAGCCAATATTCATAACTTCAACTACAACATTGATACACACATATAGACAGCATAATTATAACCAGTAAACCATAACCTTGTCTTAGACACCCCATTTGACCCCCTTTATACAAGATTTGGGTGCCACTACAGGACCTTGGTTGCAACAATGATCTATATGGTCCCAGATTATATCAATAACGTCACACCTGCTATTACTGGTGGGGAGAGAGAGAAGCAAAATGCAAGATTCTCTCTTTCCCCAGCAGAAGGTGAGGTCCACCTTGTCTCTCTGATATCCTGGATTCCTGGGACGGGACCCGGCTACAACTATAGGGCATGCAAGAAACTGAAGTGTTATTGAAATCAGGTTACAGCTTTGTCGGGCCCCTCCTTTTCTGAGCTGGGCTGCAGCACATGACGCAGCTGCCCGGGAGCCGGGGAGAGCGGGCTCATCAGAGGTGGAGGGAGGGGCGACCGGGGCGGCACTACGGCAAGGACAGCTGGTGGGTCTGGCTGCGGGGCTCTTCGCGCTGAAGAGCCGGGGCTGGCCAGGGGAGAGCGCTGGGCCCGGGCAGGCAGGGGGAGGGGCCCGATCTGAGGGGCGGAGCCGCGTGAGCACGTATGCAGATATGTGTTCGAGCAGAGCATTGTGGGAGCGGAGGCAGGCTGCCCAGCAGGGCCCGAATTTGGCACCCGGGGCTCGGCGTGGAGAAGGGCGGGGCCTCGGGACCAGGTCGAGGCAGGTCCCGACAGTGGGGGCCGGTGTGGGCGAGACCGGCGGGCGGGGCGCGGCGGGCCGCACCATGGCTGTAAAGTATAGGGCGAGCGAGGGCGGGCGGCGGCTGGGCGTTGGGAACTCATACTTACCTGGCAGGGGAGATACCATGATCACGAAGGTGGTTTTCCCAGGGTGAGGCTGATCCATTGCACTGCGGGTGTGCTGACCCCTGCGATTTCACCAAATGCGGGAAACTCAACTGCATAATTTGTGGTAGTGGGGGACTGCGTTCGCGCTCTCCCCTGGCAATTGGTCAAAGACAGAGATGTAAATCTTTTCATGGGTTATTTGCACGACAGTGTGTGCTCACTTCTTCCTTATTTGTTTTCTTGTTACGTTTTGTGGGCTTTTTTTATTTTGTTGGTGTGCAGCTGATCCCGAAATGATAAGGGGCCGTTATTTGTGCTTCAGGTTATTTGTGCTTCAGTTTCTAGGGTGCAGAAAAGATACGTGGCTGGTGTCCGGAAGGGGAAGCTAGGGGGAGGAATTCAAACCGAGACCCTGGTCTGGGGGCGTCAAAGTAGCCCCTGGGAGTTTCCCCCGGCCATCCCGTTCACACACACCTTGCATAGAAACCTCGATGCAGCGCTTCACCAAAAGGCCCATCTGTGCCCTCCGCCGGGGCAACAGCCCAGCCCAGCCCTGCCCGGTCGTCTTCTGCTGTGGTGTCAGTGCAGATCTCTGTCCCAGCACAGGGCAATAAAAATAAAATAATAATAAATCATTGGGGAATAGCAGCACAATGCAGGGATGGCACCTGACCTGCTGCACTGACAACCCACTGACCGGAGACTAGCCACCCACTGACCGGAGACTAGCCATCTCTCACTGTTAACTCTTACAGCAAAACGGGGCAAAGAAAGCCCGTGCAAGTGCTATTCCGCAGCCCCAGTGCTCTTTTCTGCTCCTTCCCACAGAACTCTCTCAAACATACAGTCAATTGCATCAAATCGATTCCTTGCCATTGCAGAGAGTTCTGGGGCATTGCCTCTCTGAGGTGATCGGCTGGTTCCTTCTGGCCTTAAACGCTATGAATC
>NW_020683745.1:0-3721 GCF_002925995.2 Terrapene triunguis
GGGCAAACAGACTCTCTACCATTACTTGGCCTGACTGCAGGCTAGAACCATTAACACTGAGCTAATTTTCCCCTGAACCAAGGTACCCGGAAGTATTGTGGAGGAACAGAGCAGGGGGGCCTCCTTTCCAATAGCCAAAGTTCTGGGCCTACAGGCCCCAAAACTAATCCAACAGAAGGCTGTCATGATGGTAACCTTTGTGCAAAGTAAAGAAGGCCTAAAAGCCGAAACAATACTGCTCAAATCGATTCTCTGCCAAACTCGGTCAAAGGTAATAACCAGAGGAGGGGAAAGGAAGGAAGGAAAAAAACACAGAATATAATAACCGCAAGTTTATGAAATACATTAAGAAATTGCTTTTGCAAAAAGCTAATCACTGTTGCAGTTGTAGCTATCTGCAAATTCTCCAATTCCAGCTATCTGCAAATTAACCAATAATAGTTCCCCTGAATAGCATCTCCTGAAAAGCCCCCCTTAGCCGTTGCCGAAATCCCCCGGGAAAATAACATGTACCAAGTCTTAAGAAATGTACCCAAGCTAGGGCTGAGCACCACCCCTGCGGAAACCACCGAGCGCCCCTCTACACCCACCTCTCGGAAATTGAGAAAGTAGGCAAGGGGAGGAGGGAGGACTGACCCCAACCCTAGCTCCTTAGTTCGTGATCAGCTCGTGCTCACCCCATACCCAGCTTATGATTTGTCCCCAAACTCGTGCTCACCCCATGCCCAGCTTGTGATTGGTCCCCAATTTCTTAACTCATAACGTATTGTTTGTACCTTGCTTGTGGTTTAATGGAATAAAAGCCCGTATGTGTGTAGGGCTCAGGGTGCTAGTTTTGAAACTGCACCCCAACGTGTTTGGTATGTATTGCAATAAAGGTCTCAGGCTCTGAGTCTGTGAACTAAAATCACTGCGTGGGTGATTCTTTCCACGACAGTATCATAAGTAGTATAAGGCCCCTACCATCGATCAAACCCTAACCCCGCCCCTTGACCCCTTAAGCCCCGCCCCTTGACCCCTTGGGGTTACAAGCCTAACCCCGGGGAAGAAATCCACTATTATGATTTTACCAGCCTGTACCCTTTCGTAAACAAAACCAAAGAATACCCTATCGGACACCCCGATATAGTCTATGACAAATTTGGGCCCCTTGCAAATTATTTTGGAATTGCAAAAGTTAGTGTACCCCCCACGAGGCCTCTTTTTTTCCCATTGTTACCTGTCAGAGTGGGTGGCAAGCTTATGTTCCCGCTATGCCGAACCTGTGCGGAAACCGAGCAGCGGGAGACATGCACCCATACTGACGAGGAGCGGGCCATCCTGGGGACTTGGTGCACGGTGGAATTGAACGCGGCCATAGCGAAGGGGTACGCGGTGGCTAAGATCTATGAAATCTGATAAACTCTTTTCAGAGTACATAAAATTACACCTCCGTCAGAAACAAGAGGCTTCAGGGTATCCCAGTTGGTGCACAGACGAGGAAAAACAAAATAAGTACGTTAGCGATTTCTACCAGAAAGAAGGCGTGCATTTACGCCAACACGAGATCAGATCAAACCCTGTTAAACGCCAAATCGCTAAACTGTTTTTTTAAATTCTCTGTGGGGTAAATTCGGCCAAAGATCCAACCTACCCAACACCAGCATCGTGAGAGACCCTGACGAACTCTTGCAGTACCTGTTCTCCCCCAATTATGAGGTTTCATCCTGCGAGTTTATCGATGATGAAACAGCGTGCGTGTCGTGGAAGCATGCAAAAGAACGGTACTCTGTCTCTGGCAATACCAATGTTTTCATAGCTTGTTTCACCACCGTTTATGCCCCCTTAGAATTATACAGCCTCCTAGACGGTTTGCAAGAGCGGTGCCTGTACCACGACACTGACTCGGTGATATTTGTGAAAAGGGAGGGTGACTGGAATCTCCCTCTGGGGGATTATTTAGGGGACTTCACGAGCGAGATCCCGCCAGATCAACACATCACCGAGTTTGTGTCGGCAGGCCCGAAAACCTATGGGTATAAGCTGTCGGGTGGAAAGGCCTGTATGACAGTCAAAGGTATTACCCTAAACGTAGCAAACTGCGAAAAGATCAACTTCGACAGTTTGAAAGATCTAGTCTTGGACTATTGCACCGGTCTGCAAGAAAACACCTCAAAAAAGATAGAGGTGCAGCAGCCCTCTATCGTAAGAAACAAAAACCAGTGGCAAATAGAGACAAAAACCCTTAAAAAGACACAAAAAGTGGTTTACAACAAGAGGGTCCTAGGAGAAGGTTTTAAAACCCTGCCCTACGGCTTTTGGAAAAAGCAATCCACTTAAAGGTTTGTTTAAAAATTCTTTCCCCCGATCGGTTTGTAATTTTTGAGGCACGCGACCTTCACTGAAAATAGCTTTAAAGGCCTTGGATACCTCACCACTCGTCTTGTCTTTTAGGCCTAAGGCCCAGGCATATTTGGATAGAATGTCTATTACTGTTAAGATATACTTAAAACCGCTGTTGTGTTTGGAGAACCGGTGCATATCCACCAAATCTGTCTGCCACTACGCATCCACCTCTGAAACAATGGTCTTGTTTCTTTTAAAACGTATTCGAGCTGGTTTGTGTAAAGTGTAAGCATCCTGGTCTGAAAGCCATGCTGTTACCTGTCTTCTGTTTAAAGTTTTACTATGCTTTCTGGCCACTTGAAAAAGAGGGTTGACCCCGCCGAAGCTCCCAACTTCCCCGGGGGCGTAATATATTTTCTTTAACAACGCCGTCTGTGTAGACATGACTGTTACTGGTACCGTCTTTTACTACCACGAGTATGAAAGGGGACACATTCATATTGACACATTTAAATAAGTTTTATTAATCGCCTGGTTTAACACGACCTTTTACAGCCACCTATAAAATGGATGCCATGACCCCTACCATAAGGGAGTCTCAGATGGTTCATTCTTCCATTTTGTCCTTTTCGGCTTGAGATCTGTGTCTCAGACATGAGCAAAAGCAGCTGACGCACGATATGTTTACTCCCACAGGGCTTCTAATGTGTAAGTTCTTAAAGGCCTCTAAAAAGGCATCGTCGACCTGTTGAGAGATTTTCAGAAAAGAAACCGTGTAAGCACCCCCACTGCTTGTTTTTTTTTTTTTTTAATTTATGCAACCCCCGGTTCCTACCCCATTACCCACCCCTCCTCGACCGCCGCTTTTTAAGCATTCATTTACCTGAGCGCCGTCTTTTCCGTTCGCTTTGTCCGCCGGTGCCTCCCCTGAGCCGCGATCGCCTTCCACCTCTGATGGGGTGGACAAAGAGAGGCCGTCACGTTCATCGGGCTGTCTCATGAGGGTTTCGGGGTCGGGTTCTGACGTATCCATCAATGGCTGGGTCAAAGGGTCCTCCTTGGAACTGTCGCTGATGTAACGCCTGCTCCACACAAGGTGAAAGACGGTTGGGGCTAAAACAAAGTCCGAAGTTCTCATGGGGGTGGTGAAGGAGTCCATGTTTCCTCTCAGCAGCCTTTCCGCGCTTTCGAAAACACGTATCCTTGGTAAGAGATGGCCGCCTCCTCTGTCTGGCGCTGGGACTTATGGGGTAATGGTGCTGCACTCTGATTGGCGGAGGGCCTTGGGAGGCGTTCTTAGTGGGGTCACACGACTCCCTTCCGGAGGGGTCATCCCAACCCAGAAGTCACCCTGATTGGTCAAAATCTCCTCTCGGGGTGGTTCTTTCGGCACAAA
>NW_020683746.1:0-1068 GCF_002925995.2 Terrapene triunguis
CCCCTGCTAGCCCAGCCCTGCATTGCCTCCAAAGCCCCCATTCATGCTGCCGGCCGCAGCGTCTCGTTGGCCGGGCCCCATGGAGGGGCTGGGGCCGAGGTCAATGTGTGGGCGATGCCAGGGCTGGTCAGAGAGTCTGTGACTCCCCCACGGCAGCTGGACCCTCCCGCCTCCTGCCACGGGGCCTCTGTGGGGCTGGGTCAGCCTGGCAAAGGCCCGAGAGACAAACCCAGAGCAACACCTGGGAGAGAAAGGGGCTGCGGGTTGGGAGTGAGGGGCACCGGCAGGGCTGGGGGGGCAGGGGCTGCGGGTCGGGAGTGGGCACCGGGGGCTGCCAGCTGCAGATCGTTTAACCCTGTCTCGGGAGGGGGGCTCATACTGGGGGAGGACAGAAAGGAGGGCAGCCCCCCCCCCCCGGCGGCAGCAGCCCCCCCCCCCCCCCCCCCCCATGGGCCTGGAGAATTAATTAGCTACAAATGAGCTAAACTGGGTCTGGAAGGACTGAAATAGACACAAAATACAGCACCCCCCCTCCCCCGCTCCGGACTCCTGGGTTCTCTCCCTGGCTCTGGGAGGGGAGTGGGGTCTAGTGGTTAGAGCAGGGGGGGGCGCTAGGAGCCAGGACTCCTGGGTTCTCTCCCCGGCTCTGGGAGGGGAGTGGGGACTAGTGGGTGGAGCAGGGGAGGGGCTGAGAGCCAGGGCATCTGGGTTCTCTCCCGGCTCTGGGGGTGGGGCGGCAGTGGTCAGAGCAGGGCTGGGTGGGAGCCAGGACGCCTGGGTTCTCTGGCCCCGCCTGGTGGTGGGTTGAGACCCGGCTCTGGGGGCTCGGAGCTGGGCCGGGTCGTGGACCTGGTCCCTGATGCTGCCAGCGGGGCCCTTCCCAGCCCGCCCCCCCAGCGCCCCCCGCCCCCAGCGCCGCCGCAGAACCGCGTTCAGGGCTTGGCATTAATTCACTGACACGCGGGCTGGATGCGGGCGAGAGAAACGGGGGGTTGGCGCCAGTCCAACCTGGGGTGGGGGGCGTCACTCCCAGCCCCCCCCCTCTGCTGGTGCCCCTCACTCCCGACC
>NW_020683747.1:0-1562 GCF_002925995.2 Terrapene triunguis
GTAAGCTTCCATAGGTGAGGGCTGTGTAAGTCCCACTCCATCCAAATTACAGGGAAAGGAGCCGTTCATGATCCTGGAATTCACTGGCACAGAGCCCCAGCTGGTGACTCCAGATCTGAAATGTAATTTGACTCATTTGAGAGTTTAGAGCCAGCCAGAGCCTTCCCCCTACAGCTCCCCTGGGGGATGTGGGGCAGGTCACTTTGCCCAAATGAGGAGGTGATGACCACCCGTGACTCTGTTGTGATGCAGTGATTGTTGGGTCAGCCACCAGGGGCTGCGGCATTTCACACTAGGATGTCGCCCAGAGCACATGGCTGCTGCCTGTAGGTCTGAGTACAGGGACTAGGGTGGCGGAGCAGGGCCTTCTGGGACCAACCTGCTTCCATTGCTACAGATGGGAACGTGAGACACAGAAGGGTGAAGGAAAGTATTCTTATAAGGAGGAAGGAAACAAGGCAGGGACAAGGCTGGGGGGAGTGGAAATGAGGCATCAGATAAGGGAGGAGGAGGGGGGGGGAAATCAAAGAAGTTAGTGAGAAACACCAGGGAACTAAGGGGAACGGGAGCGGAGAGACAAAAAGGAGTAGTCAAAGAGGCTAGAAGAGAAGAGAAAGGAGAAGCAGAGAAGTGGACGGGGGTAAGAAGCAGCCAGTTGTCACTACTAGGGGTTAACAATGCCGGCATTGTACAATTCCAAAAAGGAAAGGGTACAATTGTCCATAGCGGAGAGCTGGCATCAGCTTGGTTCTTACCTTTCAAGAGAGGACATTGCAATTGTTCCTATTTCTGTTGATTTGATCACTGCAGCTTGTCTGTCAGCAGTTCATATTGTACCACTGCCGTAGTAAGAGAAAGTGTTCCCATCAAGAGGTAAGGAATGCACCTTCTCATAGCCATGGAGTGGAAACTAACCAATCTGAGTGTTTTCAGGTGAAGGAAGTGAATCTAGCCTTTGCTGTCAAAGGCTACAAGCAGTTCCATAAGAATTAAGCAATATACATAACCAAAGCTTCGGAGAGGTTACAGAAGTATTTACTTGTTCTAGTCAAGAAAAAGGAAGCCACTTATAGCTACTAGATTTTTAACAATACAGCTAATTGTATGGAGAGAAAAAGATAAACCAATAGAGCAATTCATCACACAGAAGGTGTGCATTTATATTCCCTGTTACAAAATGAATCCAATGACAAATCATTTGTTGCCCAACAAAAATACTCTGTCAAACATTGATCTTTGCCGCAGGTCATATTTTGAGATGCAAGGATGACAGATGGCTGTAGGTTACAGGAAGGAATGAGCTGATCCATCCTTTTAAGGAGGTAAGAAATATAATATGCCATTCCCATAATAGTCAATGGTTCTGGTCATACTTTCAGGTGGAAGAAATGTAACTGATGAAATTGTCATCTCTCTAAAGAGCACGAGAAATTGCTTTACTGAATAAAGCAATAAAAAATGGGAGCTACCTGTTCAGATGTAAGGAAGGTAGTCGGTAATTCTAACCAATGATGATGATCTCGGCTCCTTTTTCCTTCCCACATAAGGCCATTGGTTGTTCC
>NW_020683748.1:0-765 GCF_002925995.2 Terrapene triunguis
CTCACCACTGCTCCCACCTGAGGGATGTGTTGGGTTGAGATCAGCTGGTCGAAGCAGGGAATAGTGACAGAATCTGAGACTTGAAGCTCCTAGAGTGACCTCTTACCTTTATAGACCTGCCCTTCAGTCAGACACAGCTATTTTAAAATTTAATGTGATAGTAAATAGACCCATTTTGAACCCTTCACCACACAAGACAAAGCCCGTAGGATTCCTCATAAACTATTTATTTCTCCTCCCCTGGCTTCCTACAGCCACCAGCCACCTTCGAGCTTTCCCTCTTCTCTCCCAGGCTGTGCTCACTTGATTGCAGCAGCTCAGCGGATGGTCCAGCTTTGCTCTTTCAATTCCATTCTTCACTTCTTTGGGTGCTGCATTTGCAACCGAGCAGCCTGATGGAAATACCTGAGTCCTCTGTCTGGGCAGGCAGTCCAAGCACCTAAAGCCAAAGACTCACTGAGAATGGGGGAGGTTATCCTGACCTGTCAGGAGTGGAGGCTTGGCCCATAGGGTAGGGTTACCATATTTGAACTTTCAAAGAAGAGGACACTCCATGGGGGGGAGTGGTAACTCTGCCCCCTATCCACACCCTCCCACTTCCCGCCCCCTGACTGCCCCCCACAGAACCCCCAACCCATCCAACCCCCCACTCCTTGTCCCCTGATTGCCCCCTCCCTGGACCCCTGCTCCTAACCGCCCCCTGGGACCTCACCCCCTATCTAAGCCTCCCTTCTCCTTGTCCCTGACTGACCCCTCCTTAGACCC
>NW_020683748.1:865-16058 GCF_002925995.2 Terrapene triunguis
GTCTCCCACACCTATCCAACTGCTCCTTGTCCCCTGACTGCCCCCCCAGAACATCCAACCCATCTAACCCCACCTGCTCCTTGTCCCCTGACTGCCTCCCCAGAACCCCCGACCCATCTAACCCCACCTGCTCCCTGTCCCGATTGCCTCCCCAGAACCCCCGACCCATCTAACCCCACCTGCTCCCTGTCCCTTGACTGCCCCAACCCCTCTCCACACTCCTGCCCCCTGACAGGCTTCCCCCAGAACCCCTGACCCATCCAACCTCCCCCTGCTCCCTGTCCCCTGACTGTCCCTTGGGACCCCATGCCTCTTCTCCAACCCCCCGATCCCCTTACCATGATGCTCAGAGCAGTGTATCTGGTGTGTGGAGCCAGACACACTCCCCTGCGCGCTCCCCTGCGAAGCGCGCAGCCCCGCCCCCCCACCCCCGAGCGCTGCCAGTGTGTGCTAAGGCTGCAGGGGAGGAGCAGGGGAGGGGTTCTGGCTGCTGGAGGCCCAGATGCGAGCAGCTCAATCCGGCCCGGCCGCCGTGTCAGCTGCGTCGCGCTCTGCATTGGGAGGGAAATCCCGGACCTTTTTAGATTTTTACAAATTCCTCCCAGACAGCTATTTAAAAACCAAAAAGCCGGACATGTCTAGGAAAATCCGGACGCATGGTAACCCTACCATAGGGACTCCAGGATCTGCAGCTGCTGCCACCTATATGGTGAATCCTCCAACTCATCACCAAAGCTCTTCCACATTCTGCAAACTGGCCTCACTGTCTGACTGTGTAGGAGAACAGAAACCCTTTGTTACAGCAGGAGAGTCTCTTCAATGCTGCACTCTTTGCATGGTTTTCAGCAGTCACCATGAAACACGACTACTCTGAGAAGAGCAGATTTCTCCTCTGCGCTAGGGAGATTCCCATAGGTAAAACAGCTGTGGTGGGGGAGGGAGCAATACAAGCTCTACCCCTGAGCCCTTGAATAGCAGCAACTAGGACTTTGGGAGCCAAGGGATTGGTGTGTCTTGCTGGGAGAGCTGAGCAGGAGAGCAGAAAAGGGTATTGGAGGAATTGTAGAAAAGTCAGTGTCATGACCAGGTCATGGGCAGCCAGACCTAGTGGTCAGAGGCAGAGTCCACACTCAGAAGACAGGAGTCGAGAGTCAGCTGGGTCAGGATACTGGAAGAGCAGAAGCAAAAGACCAAATTGTGTTCAGAACCTCAAATCAGATGAGTCCCAGCAAGTCAGGATGCCAGGAAATCAAACCTGGGGAGTGGGAGCTGGAACATCTAACACATGGTCCAGAAGATGGGGGAGCTCGGGTGTTCAGACAGCTTCTTGTTCCTGCTGCTGGTTTGAGGAGGTCCCGGGGGCCGATTAGCTGCTCTGGGACTCTGCCAATAGGCCTCAGGGATGGATCCTCAAACTGGGTCTGGATTTCATAAGTCCTAGGTAAGCAGCTTTTAGTAGGCTTCCAGGTGGCCTGCTGGAGTGTGGCTGCTCCCATGAACCCTGCAGACCCGGGTTAATGACCCATGGGTCATCACAGGGAGTGATCTCTCCCCGCTCAAACCTCCTGCAGGAAACAGTCTCCAGGATCCTGGACACATCCTCTGAGAATAAAAAAAAAAAAGTCATGATGACAACTAGGCTATGTAACAGGAGCCCCCCCTTTTTTGCAACAGCCCCAAGTGCCCAGAAGAGTGAACGGTTCTTACCTCCAGGAGATGCACGGGATCTTCCATCTAAGCCTCAATGGCACCCATGTTGCTTGTTTTGACAGGATGAGATCATCTGTCCCCAGTGCTCTCTGAGCTGGGCTGTCTGCAGCATACATCTGTGTAAGAGGCTGGGACAAAGACTGGAAGAGAGATGTTACAATCAGGGTCCAGGCACCCCAGAAGGAGAACAGAGGGTCTGAAACTGAAAGGCAAAGCAATCAAATCAGCGGATTCAACAGAGAATTTTTGTACCATACAGAGACATCAAATAAGGTCTGTTAGGAAAGCTGAAATGTTAGTCTGGAAACTGCTAAGGCCAAGATTGTGACTCTTAAGATTCAGTTTTAGTCACTACAAAGTGTTTTGTTTGTCTGTTTGAAATTTGTCTCTTTCTCTTGCTTAGTATCACTTAAATCTCTTCTTTGTTACTATGCTTCTCAAACCACCTCAGTGTTGTGTGTGTGAGTGAAGTGTGAGTCTCCAGCCTACCTAACAGGCTGAGCTGTGCCCTGTTTCTTTGAAGGAAGCAAATAATTTCTGAGTGGTGCTGGGCACAGAGTTCAAGGGCAGTTCACCAGACATCTCCTGTGAAGCCCAAAGAGAACAAAGGAGCATGAGCGATTCAGGCCCCACTGACCCATGGGAACTTCCCATAGAGGAGGCTACACAGTGCTCCAGATACAGCCAGCAGGATCCTCCCACAAGCTGGGCCATGTCCTTCCCCTCCCAGCCCCACAGCTTCTTCCCCATCCCAGCCTCAGTAACCCCTCCCATCTCCCTGGTCTCCCCACCCACTCTTCAATACCAGGCTGTTTCCATAATGGAAGCAGGTTTGTACCAGAGTTCACTCACCGCTGGATCCTGGCCAGGCCTCGTGTCACAGCTTCCTAGCTGGGCTAGCAACCCCGTTGATAGTCACTCTTGCAGTTTGTTGGCTAGGAACTCAGCCCTCCAACTAGGTGACTGTCCTTTAGTCCATTCCTTCATGGGTCATGCTCCTTCCAAACAAAGTCCAAAAATGTCTTGAACAGAAACAAGGCCTTCCACCCTCATGGGGAGCTCCTCCTCAGCCTGATTTTGGCTTGGCCTGCCCTTCTTGGGTTTCTATGGTCTTCTATGTCCCCTTCCTTAGGGACGGTGGGAGAACCCAGTCCTACCCTAGACTCCAGGTTTTGGCCCAAGGCTGTATACTGAACAGCTAGGTCTGTGTCTGTACTTTTGCTGCTGTTTTCCCTTGTTTCCTCTCAGGTGGGGCTCACTTGGTCATCAATTTGGCCTAGCTCCAGGCTTTGCAGCCACAGGTCAAGCCACCATGTTATATACCCCCTCCTCCTTAAAATCTGGCCCAACCCGGGGGCAAGTTCTACTCTTGTCCAATCTTCATCCCTCACCATCTCGTCGCTGTTAGCGGCTATGCACTTGTACAGCCTCATACTCACCAGTACTCAGAGGTCATCCTTGTCTTCCTGCAGCCACTCATTCTCATTAACAACTGCTTGCAGAGCCTTGTTCTGAAGCCACTAGCTTCTTCTGTAGCCTGTTTTCTACTGCTGCTGCATCCCCCAAAACCTTTTCCATCAGGGTCTGAGCACACACCACTGCTCAACTCTTGTGCCTGATCATCTCTGTGCCAACCATTTCCTCCTTCACCTCCCTGCAGCACCTGACAGGGGGTGTTGGAGGAGGGTCTGCAAGGTCCACGGCCATCCCTGCCATCTCCACCTAGCCTGCCTTAGGTGTGTTTGCCCAAGAGGACGCCTTCTCCTTTCTTTCTACCTTCTTGGGACCCTGGCCCCTCTGTTTGCCACTCAGCAATTTCCTATGCAGGCTGGGTCTTTCGATATGGCCTGCTTCTCTGCACCAAAACCAAAGAACTTTTGTTCCTATCTTGGCATTAGGCTATGCTTGTACACTTTCTCATGCCCTGCTCTCCTGGGCTAACCTTCTCAGCACAGCCCCGGCATGCTCTCCAAGTCGGCTCTTTTTGTCCATGGGCGTAGCAGGTTGATTTCCCTTTGCAGGATCTCTGACAGGTATTGCTGCTGCTCCCTCAAGATTACCAGCTGCATCTGTAGCACTGTCTGCACTTCCTTCTGCTTCTGTTGGGTTTCTAGGAGCTGCTGGAAAAACCCCGAGCCCTGCTTTGGCTGCTTAACCAGTCCCTGGAACTCAAATGGGAAATCCCACTTGGGGGGACAGACCTTCCTTCAGTAACCAAGACTTCCATGAGCCCTCACGGATGACAGGGAGAATTCAATCCTGCTGACTATGCCAATAATCAATGAATCTACTCATTGTTAGGTGCCCTCTGGTCCTCCATCGATGGTCACTCCAGCACCATGGCAGTCTCTCTGCCTGGTAATTCGGCCCTCTGGCCGGCTCACCACCTTTTGTCAATGCTTTTGGGGCTCAGCTTGTCACAAAGAGGTCTTCCCAGAAAAATATGTTCTTCTGCTCTCGCTGAGGCTCTGGCTCAGCCTGCAGCTCCCTTGCTGGGCTTGGTACCCCTCTCTGGGTGCGTTTATGCCCCCTTCTTTGGGGCCAGTAGAGGAACGTGGTCCCACCCTTACATTGGTAGCATCCCAGGGCTCTGTACTCAACAGCTAGGTCTGCTCTTTTCTCCTTGCTGCAGGTTTCCCTGGGCACATCCTACCTCTCTTCTCAAGTTCCCTTCTAGGCTTTCCTTGCTGCTTTCAACTTCCTACCTAGTTCTCATTCCACTTCATAGCCTAGCTGGGCTTTATCACCGCTGAAGTCTTGTTCTTTCAGGGCCAATACCTGGTCCCTCTGAGGTAGGATTCATTCTGTAATCAGTTTGGCTGAGCCCCAGGCTCTACAGCCCAGGGCAAAGCACTCTCCTTTCCCTGTTACAGACCCGCTCTGCCCAGTCCTGCTCTTATTGGGCTGAGGTGAGTCTTGCCCACATGCTCAGGGTTTAGCTGATCACCATATTTGGGCTCAGGAAGAAATTTTCCTCCAGGGCAGATTGGCAGAGTCCCTGGGGGGTTTTCACCTTCCTCTGCAGTATAGGGCATGGTTCACTTGCTGGGGGATTCTCTGCACCTTAAAGTCTTTAAACCATGATTTAAGAACTTCAATGGTTCAGACATAGGTTACGGGTTTATTACAAGAGTGGGTGGGTGAGATTCTGTGGCCTGTATTGTGCTGGAGGTCAGACTAGATGATCATAAATGGTCCCCTCTGTCCTTAAAGTCTATGAGTCCATGAGTTCAGACCTCTCCAGTTCAGACCTGGTTTCCAGAGGGGCTAAGTTCACAAAGGCTCGACTGGCTGCAGTTGGAGTTTTGCTGGTTCTGGTGACTCTGACATTCATCATTCAGAGGCTGATAGGTTTGTTGAGGGGATGGTGAAACCCCATTGCTGATCAGAAGGAGGTCAGAGTCAGGTCTCTAGGAGCTGAAGGTTCATTTGTCCTGCTGTGGGAAGTGGAGCTGGAGAGCGGAGATGTTATGTAAATGAGACTGCATGATGGAGTTGGAGACTGAGGGATGGGAGCCTCCTCTCAGAAACGCTCACAGGAGAACAGATTTGAGGACATCTCTGGGGAGCCTCTTGCTAGGAAAAAAAACAAGAGTGGCACATTGATGGAGATGTCTCTGCCCCAGGGATGGAGGAAGCTCCCAACCAGGCTATGCAGCAGGGATCCCATTTCTCCCCCAGGAGACCCATATGCCCAAAGAAGTAAATGGCTCTTACCTCCATGAGGGAGCGGGGTCTTCCCTCTCAGCCTCTTTGAGAACTAGCACTGCTTGGTTTCATAGGACAAGGTGACCTGTCCCCACTGCTCCCTGAGGTGGCTCAGCTTCTGACTGCACCCATCTGGGAGGCTGTCGCACAGCCCAGGACCTAGAAGACAGGTGGGGAGGAGGTTCCTATTTATGTCACCCTCTGAGAGCCCATAGAAGGACCAAAGGAAGACTAAAGGGCAGGCGGTGAACCAGGCCCTGAGCCTCTGTCCCATCCTCACCTCCTCAAATGTGGAGCTTCCCGAGCTTCAGTTGGGCAGACAGTCTGTAGCCCTGACACAAAGGTCCTTCTGCGCCATATGAGGCAGGGAGATCTCTGCCTGGGAGCACGGGGAATGGGATGGGGTCAGAGCAAGGAAAGAGGGGAGGGGTATGGGAGTGAGGGGAAGAGCTCATGCCCCAGATGAAGGAAGTTTGGGGTCAGAGGGAAGGAGCCTGGTCCACAGAGAGGGGAGAGAGTTTCTGTCAGTGACAGGGGCCTCCATTTCCCCTTCCACTAGCCCCCCATTTACAGTGAGACAGAGCAGTACCTGCAGCAGGGAGCGGGAGTTGCTGAACATGGGAAGGGGAACCTTTAAGGGCATCAGATGAGGCGCAGCCCTTGCAGCGCCTCGGGCACCTGGTGCAAGTGCCGGATGATGCGGAGCTGGCACATCACCTTGGCTGCTACGTCCTCCTGCTGTAGGGGAATGAGAACATGTCAGAGACTGAGGCACTGCCCAGGAATCAGGGAAGATTAAGGACACCTGGAACCAGCACCATTTCCATCCAGCAGCTGCTCATGTCTGAGTGGTGGATTCACCCTCCTGATCCCCAGGATGGAGGCTTATTGTCCTCTCTAGTGACCTCCAGTGCCAGCCCCCCTCCTTGTAGGGTTAGCTCCTTCCACCTCCCCCTCAGTGCCACTGACAGATGTTCCACCTCCAACCCACCTGGGGACACCGCTCAAGTTTGTAGAACCCTCTCCTCCACCCCTACCTCCATCCCCACCCAGGTAGGGCAGGGAGGTGGGCAGGAGGGATTCTGGCAGCAGTGAAGTGGGATGGGGGGAGGTTGAGACCTTTCCCCAAGTCACCCAGGTTACAAATGCTGAAGTCACAGGATGGCAGCCCTGGTGAACGGGGCAGGTCAGCAACCCCTGCTGACTGAATCCTCCCGTTCTCTCTAGAGCGGATCCAGCCCTGCCAACAGCAGGACAAGCTTCCCCACCCATGTGCCTCAGAACTGCCTGGCCAGTCGCCATCACCCATCAGTCCTTGGCCTCCCAGGCTGCCAGTGATGGGAGCAACTCTGGGTGGTGGCTCAGGTGACATGGACACTAGGCCATGGGGAAATGGGTGCAGCTCTGTGGGGCAGAAAGGTTCACAGAGGGCACTTAGGGGACTCTCCTGCCCTTCCCAGGAGTGATAGCAGAGCATCACATCCTAAGAACAGAAGTCCATGAAGTCCCCACTAGGTTCCTTGCTCCCAGGCCAGCAAATGGTGATAGGATGGGAATGAGGCCTGGGCCCCACCACCAATCTCCTGAGTCTAATGCAGCTGCTTACCTTGTCCCCCATCAGCTGCTGGGCTTCCCCCAGGAGGGAGTATGTGAGGAGCAGCCCAGCCTGGCTGACACGCAGCAGGGGGTCGTGGATTGCCAGCATTGATGTCTGGAGGAAGGAGCTTCTCTGCCCCTCCGAGAAAATTTTTCCAAAGACCTAAAACCAACAGGACACGAGGCTTTAGCAGATTGCCCAGAGCCAGACTCCAAGCCCTGGAGATAGAACGGCCTCACCATCTAGTGCCCCAAAGGGAGGGCAAGAGCTGCTGTAGCCAAGGCAGTTCATTCCCCAGGAGGCTTTCAGGGTCCCATGGCTCAGGGAAGCCCCTTTATTAAAAGATGGCAGATGCTTAGGGACCAAAGCCTCCAGTGGCTCTTTCTGGAGGACAATTAATCGCAGGGGCCATGATGGGCTGGAAATGGATCTCTAATGTGGGTGAGCAGGGCCCACTCTACTGTGCAGCGCACAGCGATGATAGGGGACCCGGTATTGCTTCCAGCAGAGAGATCTCCCACCTCAGTGGCTAGACGAGTGTGCGTGTTGGGGGAGGGAGGGGGTTGGAGCTGACAGACCAAAGGTCTATTCCCCCCAAATTAGTGATTTCTCTAGTAGCTGGGTATGGCCTCTGCAGCTCCTTGGTTCCTTCCAAAGGGAATCCAGTCTGCAACCTGACAAGGATTAGGAGACTCATGTCCCTGTCCCCATCACAGACACTCCTAGGAAACTTTTCTTCTGCTGCAGCAATTCAGCTTGTGGGAGGCAGGACAAGCTCACAGTCTCTCTCATGTGGCGTCTATAGAGCAGCATTCTGTAGATGCACTAGTAGATCCAGGAGCCATTCCAAGGCCTCCTCTGTGATGTTGTGGAAATCACCCATTTCACCTTTGACTCCAATCTGGGGGCACTGTGTTATGGTGTGTTCGAAGGTTTGGATGTTCTCACTACAGTTGTGAGACAAGCGGGGGGTGCCTTTGATTTTCTACTTGTGCAGCAAGTAGCCACAACTGGGATCAGTGACAATGTGCTTCTTTGGAACAGTGGCTGAGGTCCAGATACTCTGCCATTCCCTGGCCGGGTCTGGAGACATGAGCGGGGCGCATGTGTTCCATATTGGCTCTGGAGACCACAGTGTCCCCTACCCAGTTCCCAGGTTGGGGCATTCTGCTTCCTGACTGGCAATGGAATTGGGCAAACCCCACCTCCTTTCTCTGCTTTTACAGGGGGCAGGGAATTAAACAAGTGACTGCTCAAGCAATAGTGACTGACTGACCCAGTGCTCTCCTCTCAGACACTTGGGGATCAGCCAGGGGGACAAGGAGCAGAGAGAAACCCAGAGCCATAATCCTATATTAACTCACCCACCCGGGGAGTCTCCTTATGCCATGTAGTAATGGCTCCATGTAAGACACTCAAATCACAGCAACTAGTGAGGTTCCAATGTGGGACCTTTAGCACCAGCCTGTCCCACTGGATGCTGGATGAGGAACTCTGAGCTGGAAATAAGGAGTGGGCTCTTGTCCTGTCTCCAGGAGGCATCCACTGCAGGGAACCCAGCCAGCCCCACTCCCTGAGCTGTGTCATGCCCTGGCACAGTGCCCTTACCTCCCCCACCCTGGCTGTGTTCTTGAAGCCCAGGAGCCTACTGTCCTGGTGCCAGTCGTAGCACCACAGATCTTCTGCCTCATGTATGGTCAGCCCTGGAAGAGAGAGAGAGACACTTTGATCATTCTGGTTGCAGTTTCTGTGTCCTTCCAATCCCATTGGTGGCTGCACAGTGGAGTGGAGAAGAACAGAGGCAGAGAGAGACTTGTCCTCCAGCTGGGGTCAGTCTGAGAGAAATTGTCTGGGGTCCCATTATCTATCCAACTGTGGTCACTCTCAGTCCCCTATCAGATTCCGTGTCCCAGCGGGTTCCTTACCCCTCTGTTGGAGCAGCAGCTGGTAGAGCCGGTAAGTCCCCTCCCTGGCCTGCTGGCTGATGTCCTTGTTTGGGTCACTGACAAACAGAGCCAGCTGTGCCACGTGGTGACCCATTGTAGGGAACTCTGCTGAGATCTAATGGAAGGGAGAGGAGAGGGGAGTCCATCAGCATTTTCCTGTCAGCAACCTGTCCCCCCGAGCCAGAAGGAGATGCTGGGGAAGAGGAGCCTGAGATAGACCCTTCATTTGCTCTGCTGACAAGGGAGACAGGACAGGAGCTGCTTTGGGAGGCCAAGCAGGGGCTGGAGCATGGTCCCCTTAAAGGCCCAGGGACAACACTTAACTAGGACAAGAAGAACTTGACTCAAGCCTATCTCATTCCTTGCTCTGACTCTGCCTTCCCATGAGGAACACTCCTAACCCACAGCCCCTGCAGCAGCAGATCCTACAGCCCGTTGGAGCCAGCCCGCCTATGCCTGGAGTCAGGAAGCTGGGGTCAGAGGTCACTTACGTTAAACCCAGGGAGGGTGACTGTATATCTGAGCAGGGCCGTGCTGCTCCTAATGGCCCTGGCTCTCTCCTGGGACACCCTGGACACGATCCAGAGGTTGACATGCTGTGGGGAAAGGAGGCAGGTCAGGATCAATGGGCAGGTGGTGCTTTGCAAATGAGCCCCACCCCGGAGCCCCAGGGGCCCGAGACATTATGCGCAGGGGTGAATAGCTGAGTCATTGATAACAGAGCTTTAGAAGGGGATTCCTTCCCCCAGGACGCAGCTTGTATCCTGCAGGTCACAACTTGTCAGGGTCTCTCTAGATTGGGACAAGGTTCGGTGTTGGGGCTGGTCCCATCCTCCCAGAACTCCTGATTCCTGAACAGTTCACCAGAAAGGAGACTGAACCCTGCCGTTCCCTGCTACTAAAATCCTTGGTGGGATGTAGGGAGTCACTGAGAGCACAATCCCCCCAGGAATTTCAGAGCATATCAGAAAGAAGGACTGATTCCCTAGGGTCCTCCTGTTTCTCTAGGAAGGAATGTGTGCCTCTTCTCTAAGAACCATCTCTGGAATCTCATGGAGTGTGTGCGTTGGCGGGGGGTGGGGGAAGGGGGAGTTTCCGGACTCTCACTCCCCAAGACAACCAGGGGTCCTGTGGTTAGTGCTCAAGAGAACTAGGTAGAGCTCTGGCTTGAAGTCCCAGCTCCTTCCTCTGTCCCTCAAGAAAGCAGGACCTGACACTGCATTGCATTGACCTCCCCAACCAAGGACGTCCCACTAGGGACCCAGCTAGGAGGACAGAGTAGAAAATGGATCTTCCAGTCTCTCCTTACCAGTCCCCCAAAGAGTTAAGGTAAAATTGGTTCCCACCTCTCCTTATGGGGCTCACCTCCAAGATGTAGTGGAGCCTGTCTGCATCTGGGGACTCTGCCAGCAGGTTCCCCAGCATGGTATCCAGGATCTCTGGCATGACTTTGTGCAGAGCCTGCAAAGCATGGGTCAGAGTAAGGGAAACTGGGCCTACACCTGCCACAGGATGGGAAGAGGGGTCTCTGGGAAGCACTGGTGAGACTCCCAAACACATATCCTGGCCTCTCTCATTCACATCCCATTGCAGGCAATTAGCAAGAATTGATGACACCTGGATCTTTGGTCCATGAGCTTAGCAGGTCTCTGCAGAGAGCCTTGTAGGCAGAAGAGTATGAAACAGCCAAGTTGCTATGGATGGAAGCTGGGCTGCTGAGCAAAACACGGCATATGGAAGAAGGAAAGAAAGAAATCCCCCAGGGAGAGGTAATCCTCTGGAGGGAAGGATCCAATCCTGCAGCTTGTTCTATCTCTGCCTACCTCACCCCTAAATCTGGAGCTCCAGCAGATCAAGGGAGCAGGGACCAAGGACCACTCTGGAAGACTAGGAGGATGGAGGAGGAGGATGTACCTGGATGTTGATGGTGTCCTTCTCTGTGCCCAGGGTGAAGACGGAGCAAAGGGCAGCTCGCAAGAGGTGGGTCTCTAGGTCTCGCTCAAGGGCAGGTTTCATGGTGCTGGCAAGAGAGAGGATCTGGTATTAGACTGCGCAGTACGGGGGTGGCACTGTCACCAACATGGACACGAAACCACAGGGATATAGGCACAGGCTGGTGAGAATGGAAATTGAGGCACTGAGCTAGGGAATGACAAGGCCAAGGTGTCACAGACAGACAGTGGCAGGACAGGAATAGCGCCTGTTCCCTGGAGCCTGCTGCCCCTCCTGTATCTGAGCCTGGGAGTGAGCCCCTCCCCAAAGCCCCTGTAATGTTATTGGAGTGAAAAGAACAGCCGAGCCAGGAGAGAGTAAACCTTCCCACCCCACCATCTCTGCCAGAGGAGCCACTCTAGGGAGGTGACCTGGGAGTGGGAGGGACAGTGACTCCCAGCCTTGGGCCTGAGTAGCACTGGGGTTACGGGAGCCAGCGGGGGTTGGGGGGAGAGGGGCTGTCTCGGTACCTGAGATTGCCCACTGCAATCAACGAGTTGGCGAGGATGGCACTGGATGGAGAGTCTTTAGGAAGCTCCTCAATGAGCTCCTGTGAGACGCGAAGGAGACAAAGGAGCGTGAGAGATTCAGGCACTACTGACACTTCCCAATCAGGAGATTACACAGCCAGTGCCCCACATGGCCAGCAGGATCCCCCACTACCTCCTGCTCCTCCGATTTCTTCCAGCCCACCAAACTTGTCCCCCTTCCAGGATTCCTGCCCAGCTCAGTCCCAATCCCCTTCTTTCCTCCTCCTTCAAAACTGCCCCCATTCAGCACCATCCCGATTAGCAAGCTGGGACCATGTGATTCCTTGTCCCCCAGCCCCACAATTCCCCCACTGCCCAATCTCAGAATTTCTCCCTTCTCTTCTCCCCAGCCTTCAGCCCCAGCAATCCCTGCCCTCTGCTGCCCCCTTCAACACCACCCAGCCCCCACCCATTAGCCCAGCTATATCCCTGCCAATCCCATGTCTCTCTCCTCCCTCCAGCTGCCGTATGACATGTCGCACTCACCACAATCCTCTCCACCACAGCCGCCTTGCAGCAGTGCGGCTCCAGCGTGTCCTGCCCTCTCTCCTGTGCAGCGAGACACGCGGGGTAGATGGCCTGCAGGAACATGAGCTGCTGCCCCTCATCCTGTACCCACCAGGAGTGGGGTATAGCGAGACAGAACCTGTTAGCTAGGGACCTTCCTGCCCCATCCACACCAGCTCCAGGGCTCAGGCCTCAATGGGGGATTGTGGGGACCCCCTATTGTCCAAATCCCCCATGACTCCTACACAAGCAGGATCAGGAACTGGGACAGTGCCTGTGGCGGGAGGAGACCTCGGCTGTTGTGGGACAAACACCCCCATCTGGGGCTCCCACATCATGGATGTAAAAGGGCCCCATTGGTGTGGAGGATCATCAGGGACAAGACCCTCAGTAGGGGGTGGGGATGCTGGGAAGGGACAGGACAATCTTGGTTCCAGCCCAGCTGGGGAACATTTTGTACCTTTTCTCTGCACTGGAGCTGCTCTCTGATGACCTTGAGAGCAGCTTCATCTGTGGCCATGTCCACCCATTCCTCCTCCTCTGAATCCCTGGGGGTCCCTGCACCAGGGAGATAAGGTAACAGGGTGATGCCTGCTGCCACTTGCAGGAAGGAGATGGGTGTGGTGGGGAGAGCAGGATTAAAGACCCCCCTTCCGACCTCAGGCACCCAGGGCAGATCGGACCCCACACTTCCCTCTCAGAGATGCCTTCAGCCCCCAACAGCTTTAGAAGCCCATAGCACAGATCCCCCTCCCCCCTCCACTGTCCAGGATTCCATGGGAGGTGCCCACTCCCTCAGCCCCGGAGCATCAAGGACCAAAGTGGCAGCAGCTCTTGATTCCCCCACCCCCAGTTCCCCTTCCTGCAGGGGCAGCTGTGTGACTGCTGCTGGTGTCAGTGGGGTTCACGTGGCTCAGGCCAGACACCTGGGCTTGGGACTCCCCCCTCCCCCCACCATATCACTGGAAGAGTGTCTGGGACCAGGGTGTTCACATCCCTGTCCTCGCCCCTCCCTGAGCCCAGCCTGGCTCCTCACCTGGAACAAAGCTGCAGCGTCCATCAGTGTCGCTGCTGCCAGAGTCCCAGGCACTGCTGCTGTCCCATGCTGAGCTGCTGGTGCTGGGACAGGGATCTTCCACCTCCTGGCCTGAGGGGGCTGGAAGGTCCTCATTGGCCGGACAGGGCAATGCCTCCTGCTGGGAATGAGGGCTGGGCTCCTGAGGCCGCTGCTGCCCACACAACAAGCCCCAGAGCCTCCCTGCCCGGCGCCCCTCCTGGGCTGGGTCCTGTCTGCGAAACCGCATCGTGAGCCAGCTCCATCTGGGCCTAGTCGGGGCCTCTCCCAGCGTGGTGCCTGCGCCGGGAGCTGGTTTTGTTCGCCAGAAGGCTGGGCACTTCCACCTTCTGGCCTGGATGGGAACTGCTTCCCCGCCAGCGGGGACGGAGAGGTTGCTCTGCCCCTTGGGAAGATGGTAGCTGCTTCCCTCAGGCTCTGGGGCCACCTGCAGAGCCTTCTTCCTGAATATCCTCAGGAGCCTGGCCATCCTGGAATCGAGGGGGGAGCAGGTGTGAATCTGGGGTCAAGACAGCCTTTCACTCATGAGCCTTTTTGGTCCCTCCTCATCCCTGCTCCAACCAGACCAGCCCCTTCTTCCCCCACAGGAGTGCAGGGAGTGCAAGCTACACACACTGGCAGGAGTTCATTGCATGATCTGCTCCCAACGTTCCCCCTCGTAATCCCTGCTGCTGCAATATCCAGGAAGTCTCATCCTTTTAGAGCAATGGGGTCAGTCCCAAAGACCATCGGTTACTCTGGACAAGCAGCCGCCTCCTGTCGTCCCAGGCCACACTCCCCTGCCCAGGCTAGAGAAGGAACAGAATCCAGGAGTCCGGACTTCTCCTGGGAAACCATTCCCCATGTCAAAGTCACAACGATCCTAGGCACAGGAAGACCCGGGCCCTCCTCATTCCCCATTGATTTCCATGCTCAGCAGCTCACAGGGTCTGGCCCAGCTCAGAGACTCTCAGTCTGGGGAACAGTGTCCCACAAGGGAAGGGCTGGAAGCCCCATTGCTGGAACCTTTCCAAACAGACTGGAGACAGCTCTGGAGAAGCCCCTGCCCAGTCTGAGAGTGAGGGGCTCTTGGGGGCTGTTTGCAAATGAAATCCCCCTTTGGAGATGTTCTCTCCCCCTCTTTCTGCCTCTCCCCAGACAGACAGGGGAAGCCACCGAGGAACCCTAATGCCACTCACTTGCTCTAGGTGATGGTATGACGGATGGCGGATGTTCAGGGTCAGCAGATGTCCCTCGCCCTCCTCCTCACTCTCCAAGCCTAAGGCGAGGGTGGTGACCTGAGGAGTTACCCTGCCCAGCCAGCAGGCAGGGTGATGACACTAGGGCGATCGACTGCCTGTGAAAACAAGAGTAGCTTATTGCCAAGGGACGGAGAAAGTCAGCCAGCAGCAGTGGGGTGCAGAACTCTGCCCAGATCCAGATTTACACACCTTCCTGGAGCCTCCCAACCCCCCTGGGCTGTAGCGATGGGACTCCAACCCTACTGATGGCAAACGGGCCTCAGCTACCGGCTCAGGGTCACACCGAGTGTCAGAGCCATGGATGGACCCCTTCACTAACCACTGCTGCACACTCCCTCCCACAGCTGGCAATTGCAACCAATCCCTAATGTCCGTTCCCCCTGCCTTTGAGAGGGAGTGTCACTCCTGGTTCCATTGCTGCCTATTGATCTGTGGGACCAGGGCCGGCTTTAGGCTGATTCAGCCTATTCGACTGAATCAGGCCCTGCGCCAAGAGGGCCCCGCAGCAGTTGTCCACCCCGTCCCCAGCTCACTTCCTCCTCCTCCCCTCCCCTGAACACTCCACCCCCTTGCTCCTCCCCCTCCCCTGCTTCCTGCGAATCAAATGTTCCTGGGAAGCCTGAAACCGGCAGGCAGGCAGGCAGCAGGTAAGCTGGGGTGGGGGGCGCGAGGAGGCACGCCCCAGTCCGGCTCCCCAGGCCGAGCGGCTCCCTCTGGCGGCCGGCCCCGGCCAAGAGGCTCTGGCCCCAGCGGCTCCGGCCCAGCTTGACTCGGGCCCTGGGGCGCCGGCCCCGGTTCCGGCCGAGTGCGGCAGCCCCGGCCGAGCGGCTCCGGCCCAGACCTTGCCCCGGCCGAGCACCCCCGGCCCTGGCGGCTCCGGCCCTGGC
>NW_020683749.1:0-5249 GCF_002925995.2 Terrapene triunguis
CCCCCCCCCCGGTGGCCAGAGCGCAGGGCGGCGAGCCCCAGTAGGGGCTCGCCGCTCTCCCCCCGGCGGCCGGGGGGAGGGCGGCCAGAGCACCGGGGGGGACTCGGCTCTCCCGCTCGGCGGCCAGAGCGCCGGGGGCAGGGCAGCGAGCCCCGGCTGGGGCTCGGCTCTCCCCCCCCCGTCGGCCAGAGCGCCGCGCCGCCGCCCCCCTCCAGGTGCCGCCCCAAGCACCAGCTTGGGTGCCTGGTGCCTGGAGCCGGCCCTGTGTGCATATAGTTAACCTCTTTGTGCATGTCTCTGCAGGTTTTGCATTCATAGGTAGGCGTACACTTTACAATGTTAAGTCATTTTCCTGCATCCATTTGAGAGTCTGGGAAAAACTCTCATTTGACACATTTGTGGGCTTGAGAATCATGACGTGATTATACCTATAACCGTTCTGAAATCTTTAAAAGTTTGTTTTAATTATAATAAATAATACTTATTTGAGTAGAAGAAAAAAAAATTTCTTCAGCAAAAGCATGATTTGTAGAGTTTGGAAAATTTGCCATTGACAGCCATTGTTGTCTCCTGGCTGCCCCTATCCTGCTGGAAGGGAGAGAGAAAAATATCTTTTTGCTTTGGGCTTTTGGTAATAGGCACTATATAATCTTAAGGTAGATAAATAGAGTCCAGAGTAGAAGGAAGTCCCCATTTGTAATCTTGTACTTCATTTTTGCCAGAACCCAATGATTTTAAAACACCACTGTGGGAAATTTCTCCTCCCTTGGACTATAAACATGCCACAGACTTAAAACACAAAGAGTGAAGCAGTGCTATAATTGGTGCATTTCGGTGCCAAGAACTGTATTTTATTTTTTTAACCAAGGACCTGGTGACCACTTGTTTTAAGGAAGCTTAGCACCCTTGTCTCCCAAGAGAGGTGTTAATTATCTGTCCCAATAACTTCCTGTTTGAGTTTTAGTAGTGGTCAAGGACATGGGTCTGACACACAGGGTGTATTAATCAGACAGTATTAAAATTTACTATTTTCCAACTCACTGAAAATTTTATACTAATAGCTCAGTCTATAAATATCTAGACAGGTTAATTATATCTGCTGTGAATATAATTGAATGCATTAGTTTCCAATGTTTTTTGGTTCTTAAAGTATAGTAACATGCTCTTGTGAAAACTCAGATTTGTCATCAAAGCTTTGATACTGCAGATGGGAGTGTACAATGCTTGTCACATGTTACACTAGGATCTACTGAGTCCAGCCAAGTTGTAATTCTTTTGAAAGGTTTAAAGCACTTTCTCATTGGGATCCATAAAATTCTTTGCAAGCAAGGCTCCAAAACCTCGTGACAGCTGTGTATACAATGATGCCATGGAATAATATTCTGACCCAGCCATCTATTTTCATTACTGTCATAGACATCCCTGAAACAGTTTTTATCCAAAAGTGTATTAAAACAACACTGTTGACTCTTCGGTCTGCAGGCATTTGAAAAGTCTTTGATAGCCTGTACCTACATAGCATAGTTTAAAAGTATGCCTGGATTTCATTTATCTTTACTCCAAAAAATAATAGATTGATTTATGTTCATTTATTGAATTGTAACAATTGTGTAAACATATACACCTCTACCTCGATATAACGCTGGCCTTGGGAACCAAAAATTTTTACCGCGTTATAGGTGAAACCACGTTATATTGAACTTGCTTTGATCCACCAGAGTGTGCAGCCCCGCCCCCCCGGAGCACTGCTTTCCGTGTTATATCCGAATTCGTGTTATATCGGGTGGCATTATATCGAGGTAGCGGTGTACCTAGCAGATAAAAAACCAGGGGAATCCAAACACTTTTTTGTGAATTAAAAATATTATTCTTGCATATAGATGTCTTATACTGTTTGTTACAAATTTAGAAATAGGTTGCATAATTCATCTGTTCTTCTGCTGTCTTGGTGTACTGTGTACATCTTGTCATAAATAACTTAAACTTGTTATGGAGTTGTTGATAGTTATTTAAACAGTCAGATTTCAGACACATTACTAATTGCCCATGTCAGTGGCCTCTAACAGAATTTACTGTCATGAAGTAACTTTCAACTAATGTGCTTTAAAGTCTTCGCTATTTATTTGTGTTTATTCTTTTAAAAATGTATATTTCCAAACTGTGATTCTCCTAACAGATTTAATTTGCCTGAGAATATACAGTAATGCAGTAAGTTTACTGCAATTTTTTGCTGGAAAAGTCACCTTATTTGTGATCTTCGTCTATCCTGGGGGTAGATATGATAGCCTGATGTAACAATAGATATCCTGTGAGGCACTTTGAGGGTGAAATTTGCACACATAAACCTGCACAAAGCCAAAGGAGTTAGACTGTATGTGGGAGTTCCACAGGGATTCAGGGGAAATGTGGAGTGGATTACACACACATCCCAACCCCCAGACACCCTCTGCATGTGTGGCGACGGGATCCACATAAGAATGAAACTAGTAGCCTGAGTATCCTAATGGTCCCCTTCATAGAAGCCCGTTTGGCACAATTGGGGAGCCGCCTTTCCACAGCATGCATAGGGTGCAGAGTCCCCCAGGATACCTGATCACTCAGTGCATTCCTTGGTGCATTGGAGAGGCAATGCAGGGTGTAAGTGATGCAGAAGACATTTATGCAGACCTTCAATGCCTGTGTGAATTTTGCCCATAGTACACCTTTTATCTGGGGAGTGTTAATAGCTTTTTAACATTTAATTGATTCCCACAACACCCTGCAAGTTAGAAAAGTGTATTTTTAATCTATTTTGTAGCTGGGGACAATAAAACACCGAAAAGTTATGACTTGCAAGCCTCTGGCAGAGCCTGGAATAAAAACCAGATCTCCTGATTTCCTCTCCAGTCAGGACTTAAATTCAGCCGGAGCTGTCTGGAGTGGAACTCCGGTAGATATTTTTAAACCTGCAGGAGCCCTGGCACTCACCACGGGGCTGAAGCCCTGAGCCCTGGTGTGCCCCTGCCCTGTGGAGCTAAAACCCTGAGATCTCCCCACCCTGCTGCTGAAGCCCAGAGCCCCGAATGGGTAAGGGGGGGGGAGATGGCGGCTTCGGAAAATAATCTCTGAGAATTTAAGCCTGGTCTCCAATAGTGTCTCCTAAGACAATTCTCCCTCTCTAAAATTTTATTTTTAGCCATCGGTAGTAGTTACAAAAGCATGTTAAATACCAGACTTCTCAATCTGAGACCATCTGTTTCCTTCCTAACAACATCCCTCCCACATGGTGGTTGCTTGTCATCACCATTAGGGTTAGAGTAGCAGACAAAAGAAAAGGAATTTTCCTTTATGGCCTGTTGGCTAGGACTTGCAGAGTGGGAGTGATGTGTTGGGACACTGAGCAGGGACTAAGTTTGATGGGTGGTTTCCATGCTGTTGATTCCCCTGTGATTGCAGAGGGTGGGCTTTGCTGGACCTCAGCTCTTATTTTCTATTTCTATGTTTGTGTGTATGGTCTTGTCACCTTTGCCTGCGGTTAGTATTGCTCCTCTTGTAAATGAACATCAGCAGCATAATTGCTGTGCAGTGAACAGCCTCATCTTGTATTGTGCTGTATATTTACTAATCAAGGAAGCTGCTGCCCAAATTTGTCACTAGAATGACAGATCTAATGTTAAGGGGAATTCTCACACTTTGTGCAAATTGAAATGACTTGAGAACTCAGATTCTGTTTATTTAGAAAGGACTTTGACATGAAATATAAATTACTTTTAGGATGCTATCAGAATTAATTTTATTTTCTTGTAAAATACTATGTGGAATTTGTCATTCTACCTTGGAGCATGGAATGATGGTAAATCAATTTATTTAGCTTTTACTTATCTTAGAAAAAAAATGCAGACCCTCCTTTGCCAGAATAGTTGTCTGCAAGTCAGGAATGCCATGGAATCCAGCCTGCAGTACTTGGTCCTTGCAATTCTAGTGACATTGCAAATGAGGCTTAATCCCTTCACATTGTACCATGAAGAGGATTTACATTGTGCCTATTTAGATTTTTTTTAAAAGAGCTAATCTAACTTCCATACAGTTGGGGTTTTACTCATGTCTCATCCAGCTGGATGCTTAAATCAAAGAGTTTAGTCATGAATTGTGATCTCTCTATCTTTTATGTCTTTTGTCAGTCTCTGCCCTAGAACAAGAGGTGTTTCAGTAAAAGGAAAGTCTTAATATTATTACATGGTTCAGCCACACTTGCTTATAGTTCAGCTCAACCTCAAACTTCAAATTTCACTTGCTGGAGACAGGTTGAGATCAATAATACAACTAAAACCTGGTCAAACTACTAAAAATATAAGAAGGAAAAGGCAAAAAAAACCCTCATTTATTAAAAAGACTGATGCTTTAAATATAAGTAATAGAGGATTTTTTTGTTGCACACTTGTGTGTTCCCAAACTTTTTTAAGGAAATGGTTTGTGAGATTCCCTCCCCCATGCCCCAGTAATTGTTTATGTTTTGTATAGAATAGATGTATTTATTACCTTTTTATTACAGTACATTCAAGATAAAACAGTTCTCCATATCATTGTCCATCCTAACTCTCCCAGAACATGGATTGAGAACATACAAACCTCAACTTAAATCAATTCTATTGGTTTCCAAATACTAAACTTCACACTGATTGCCTTTGGAGTTGCCATTGGTTTAGGTAAATTGCTAGGTGGTGGTAGTTTTACAGTTAAATATGCTAAATTACACGAGTTGAAATGAATCCAAGATGGAAAATGGGATTTGTTTTAATTGGTTAGCAATTTAAAATTTATATCTGATTTGAAAATTACTGCCTGTATCATGTGGTAAAACGGGAGGGCAGATTTTTAGGAAACCCAGATTACATCTTTTGAGAAATTGAAAAAAGTTTGTTCTTTGGATTGATATCTGACTACCCTTGATTGTTTTTCATAGATTCTAGGACTGGAAGGTACCTCGAGAGGTCATCGAGTCCAGTCCCCTGCCCTCATGGCAGGACCAAATATTGTCTAGACCATCCCTGATAGACATTTATCTAACCTACTCTTAAATATCTCCAGAGATGGAGATTCCACAACCTCCCTAGGCAGTTTATTCCAGTGTTTAAGCACCCTGACAGTTAGGAACTTTTTCCTAATGTCCAACCTAAACCTCCCTTCCTGCAGTTTAAGCCCATTGCTTCTTGTTCTATCCTTAGAGGCTAAGGTGAACAAGTTTTCTCCCTCCTCCTTATGACACCCTT